>NW_019524408.1:138924-185491 GCF_002814215.2 Seriola lalandi dorsalis | reverse complement strand
GTGTGTGTGTGTGTGTGTGTGTGTGCGTGTGTGTGTGTGTGTGTGTGTGTGCATTGAGGTGTGTGTCTACAAATACAGAGGGAGCCCAGCATCACTCCCCATCAACAACCAACACGTCCCATCCAAGCACAGACCAACGGCACAACACGACCACAAATGGAGAACAATGTAACCCCCATGCCACATTTCCATTCGTACATTATCTACATCCGTACTAATACAATTTTAAAGCCTGTTCTTCTTGTGCATCATATTTTATTTAATGCACAATAACGCTAAGTCAGCGTACAGGCTGGTCACGCAAAGAGCAGTGTTATGTAGTGTGTGTCCAGAGACAACGGTCCCCTAACACATTAGCAGAGAGATGTCTTTACTTAAACAACACATCACTCAGCTCGCCAGTAAGCTAATTAGCAGCAGTCGCAGTACCGTTACCGTTGCACCTGCTAAACAGAGTGCCTACGGGCGGAGGAAGAGGGAAGACCAGGAGACGAGTGGATGCCTGCGCTCCTGACCAATATTAAAAGGGTGAAAATGGATGGGAAATTCATAGAGGAACGGAAACATAAAACAGTTCTAGCTTAAAAGCGTAAAGTTCGAGTTAAATGTAAGATTTCCTTACCTGTACAGCCCACAAGAAGCAAGGCTAAAAAAATATCCCTTGACTGGACCATCGCAACTCCCGAGTAACGTGAACGTTAAACGGCGAAGCTTACGTTTAATCTCCGCTCGGTCCCTACGGTGTTGCCCCTGGGTTTCCTGCCTCTCTTAGCAACTGTTCATCCTAATCTATATATCTCAGCTGGTTGGTGATAAGTGTCAGTAGCAGCGTCGTTGATGACAGGCAGTGGTCAGAGATTAGCGGTGATGAGCGCCAGTGCACTGTTCAAAGTCTGACTGACAAGCGGAGCCTTCTCACACACGTGAATTAATCCGCACCAGCGGAATAAAGGACCTCCTGTTAAATAGTGCGCAGGTCTCAAAGGAGACCAGTGTAGTGGGGAAACCCCTGTCATGATCATAAACATCCAAATTATACAGTTCGTATTAAGTATGATATATATTAGGGTTATTAAAATTGTCTCAAAAATAATAAAGCAAACAAAAAGATGATGAAAGGATGGACATTTTACATAGGCCGCTTGTGTCTCTTTGTGGTCCTTTTGCGTCTACTTGTGGTCGTTTCACATCTCTCTGTTGTGGTTTTGCATCATTTTGTTGATGCTTCGCATCTCTCTATGGTCGTATCGCCGTTTTGTGTCTTTTTTGGGGTTTTCATCTCAAGCTGTTCTGCATCCCTTTCTGGCCGTTTTGCATCTCTTTGGCTGTTTTGTGTTTCTTTGAAGTCATCTTGTATCTCTTTGGTAATTGTTGTCTCTTTGTGGTCATTTTGTGTTTCTTTGCAAATATCTTGCATCTCTTTGTTGTCGTTTTATCTTTTCATTGTTGTTTGATTGACTTTCTAACAAGAAATATTAACAACCCCTTCAAACATGAGGCTCTGGCTCAGGGCCCCCTGACCCTTGGGGCCTGTGGGCCTGTGCCCAGCAGGTCCCTTCAGTAATCCATCCATGCCTCCAAGCTCACAAAAGACATCCATTTAAAGCTATCCTTTCTGTAACAAAATGTCGTTTTGATATGGTTTAAGCTGTTAAGACCACATAAAGGGACAATCTGGCTCTAGTAATACAGTGAATGTACAAATACATGTGAAGAAAAAGCACCCTTCATGAGTTTTTCATTTAGATTCAATAAATTTTTATAGATCAGTTATACACAATTAATAAGCACCACTTTTGGGTTGCCAGTAGAGCTAAAATTATTAGTCAGTTAATTGATTTGTTAGCAACTGTGTTGATAACTAATTCATAATTACAGGAATTTTGTACAATTTCCCAGTTCCTGGTTGTCATTTGTGGGGATCTGATGCTTTTCTTAGTCTTAATAATAAACCGAATATCTTTCAATTTTGACCATTGGCCAGGTAAAACAAGCATTTTGATCACATAATGACATTAATCAGCAGCATAATTGATAATTAAAGTAATTGTTAGTCAGCCCACCTTGCTGGGGTGTAAAAACTCCCTTTGAATGAAACTATAACCACCTTCCTTTTGGAAAAGGGCTGCAGGGAATCTGCAAATTCATTCATTTAAAGCTTTTAAGTTTGTAAGCATTTAATGTTGGATTACCAACATTTATAACTGTGTTATTACCAAATATAAAAAGGGATTAATTTACAACCTGGCAACACAAAGTATGCTCTTATTAACTGTTTATAACTCATCTACTAAGCTTTAGTAAGTTATTTTTTAATCATTAAGTTACCTGTTAGTTACAACTTAACAACCCCGTGATAATCAGGGTCATATAGCCAGGATTTTGTTTTTTTGTTTTGTTTTGTTGTTTCTTTTAAATTACTTTCTCATCTGCATCTTCCAGTGTGATGATTTTTTAAAATCCTTTGTCTGTACTTGATACTTGATATGAATTTCAAGCCAAAGATGAACTACATAATAATGCAGTTTAATTTGTAATTTATAACAAAATAAGAGTCCAACATCTGAAAAAACATGCAAAGAACATCAAAAACGACAGTCATGACTTTTACATACTTCTGTAAAGCCCTGCTGTGAGTCAAATACTCCCCTGACCCCCACCCCACTGTCCCACCCTATCAATGACCAAAGAGAGCCTTATGCAACACACTTTATTCAGGCTTTAAAGTGAATGGTACCTGAGAGAGCAGATATGCAAGGGAAAGGGATGCTGTTTGCTCGCACAGCAGGGAGGAACCATTGCATTTGGCATCCTGTGAGAGCGGTTTGCCTTTGATTTGCACTGTTGGCCAGCAGAGTGATGCAATGGGCCAAAATTTAATAAATCCAAATCAATCTGTGGGCTGGCTAAAAATGTATTGTGGTCAAATCGTGCACATTTGCTGCAACCCATCCCTCTACACTGATTCCTTCCAAACATACCACCACAGGGAGTGTGACCCCAAAAATGTTTACGGATATTTCTCTTTTAACCATCCATTTATTAAGAAATAACTAGACTAAGCAGGGGGGGCAGGCAGAGACGTAAGCCGCCATGGGGGAAAAGGATGGAAGTTTGATTGGCGTTTGTGCCTCAGCATCACAGATAGGAAAAGTATGACTCAGCTGATGACTCATATAAATGCCCTCTGAATATACTGTAGTGTTTTATTCAGTGTGCATTGAAGTTGAAAAGCTGATGTAGCTTGTTCTTATTTTTAGGTTATCTTGTTAGTGTTCACTAACGTCTGAATTTCCAAGAAATTTTCAATCTGTTTCTTTTAAAAGGATGAAAATGAGGATAAATGCTCAAGTAATTATTTATGGTTGTGAAATCTCACAGGTCCAGTCAGCCAAATTCCTTGGTTTTAATTAATGAAAAGCTTAACTGGAGAAACAGTTTTCAATTAGTCTGCAGAAAACTGACAAAAGTATATCAAACGAAAAATCAGTCCAGCAGCTTTACAGTGTTGTGTTTTGAACTTTGTGGTGCAGTCTTATTTATATTACTTTCATCTTCTGTGTGACAGTATAGCTTGAACTGCCGCATGATCTAATCATCTTCATGAAAAAGTACTTTTGTAGAAAAAAATTGTACTTATATTTCCCCCTATGAGCCATCAACTCAACTTGTGTTAAACTGAATATGTCCATTTGTGACAAAGCTGACATAGCATGCTCTTTCATCCACTCACATCACCCAGAATCCTTTTCAAAACCTTGCCAAAATCTATTTCTCATGTTCAAACACACACAGTAGCAGCAGTGGTTGTAGTAGTACATGTGCAATGCTGATAAATTTAATCTCCATGTGTTTCATCCTCCTCAATTTGGTCCAGAGAATATTAAGGGAAACGATCATTTTACAAACACGTACAATTCTCTCCAAATTAAAACATAACGTTTCATTACACACCGGGCTGTCTGAGGGTATTTTGTGTTTTTCGTCTTTGTCTCTGTGTCTCCCTCTCCCTCTACAGTATCTCTCCCCCACTCTGTCTTGCCTCCTCTCGTCGTCTTTCACCCATTACAGCCATGACCACACATGCATACTCTCTTGAGCTCACGCCTACATGCACATACATGTACAGTGCTTTTCATCTGCTTTTTTTTTCTATCTATCTATCTATCTATCTATCTATCTATCTATCTATCTATCTATCTATCTATCTATCTATCTATCAGCATATTTCCTGGAGAGATTACACATGAATATCCTTCACTGTAGGAGGTTCTAAAATAGCTTCTCTTAACTCCTCCACTACTGTACCAGAAGGCAACATACAGCACTGGTATGAACATTGGTTTCTGGGTCATGAGAGAAAAGTAGAGGTCATTTGTGCGGGGAGAGGTATGAACAGTGTATGTTCAGTGCATGTCAGTGTGACTAATGAGAAAGACAGGGAAACGATGGCTGGTTAACATTGTTTTGAAAAGACCGAAAAGACCCTCTCCCTCTTCCTGACTCTTGTGGTGTGCATTACATAATCAATAACTGTCCAAATCAGGCGAAAGAAAATCAAACAAAAACACACTGTGGTGTTATTGCGGATCAGCAGGCTGGCCGAAATGCAGCATCATGGCCTGGCAAAAAACTATTCGAGTCAAGCTCTATTGCAATACCAACCTGCCCTATTTTCTTTGACCTTTTGCTGTATCGCAAGTATTTCTTTAAAAAAATAAAATAAAGACAGAACATTCCTGTCATTTGTACCACAAACATGGCGTGTTATAAAATTTCAAGCTTTTCGCAGTCACAAGTAGAGGGGCACATGTGTCAAAGCTATCAGCTACTCTAATTCAATGTTCTGCAGTCTAGATGAATGACATGGTGAAAAGCTTTGAGAAAGCTTGGAGCACAGCTCCGTAATTCAATTATCACCTGTGCAGAGAGACTGAGCTTCTTATAATCTCAGGACTACGGGGTGCGTATCAGTTAGCTTGAGTGTTGTCAGACAGTGGATTCATTGTCCTGAGAGTCTGTCCTGCAAGGCACACAGGGCTTCTTTGTGGACTGCAGATATTAATCTGCGTAGGCAGAGATCTGGAGAAGTCTGACTAAGCTCACATACAACCACACACATCAGTACACACAGAGAAACCAAACACAGACTCAGCCATATGCATATTCATTATGTAACAAGAGGAAAAAGAGGATGCAGTGTCCAATCCATGCAGCTCCCCCCTTCATAAAGATTTCATTCTTTGGAGATGATTCACACAATACAGTCAAACTGCAAGTTTGTCATCACCACTGTAGACATAAGGTGTCATTGCTAGATGTCACTGCAATGCTCTGACCAACTTTCATCATCACCAAGTACAAAGAGGGCTTAGTTCCACTCATAGTCCAGTGTTTGACTGCCAGACCAGTGACAGCTCTTCACCTCTGCCTCATCAGTATGACCCAGAAGGCAAGAAAAATATTCTGTGACCGCATGATGACAGAGTCGGCTAAGTTACACAAAGAATTCATTTCAACATGGAAGTATAAAATAAAGCAGGATGAAGACTGTTTACATGTTTGAAATTGAGCTCCTAAATTTACACTGCAAACACTTTTCTTAAATATTGATAATGTTCTTTTGGTGGATTCAAATTGCAAAGTGCACCAAAGATAATTTTAGGACTGAACAATAATTCTTGGATGAATAACTGAAATTAACTGAAAAATTTAAATATAATGCAATGAAAATCATCACAAACTGCAGCAAGTTAAGGTTTGTGTTATTTTCTCCATCTCCTGTACATATGCAATATGTCCAAAGACAAATATAAATGATTTTTCTGATATAAATACCTTCAGCTTTCAAAATTCTGTTTTAATCTTAAATGAAACAGAGAGCTGCATGGCAGAGACTCGCATGACAATAACACAGAAAACACAAGCTGAGTCAAACAAAACCAACCAAAAACATATTACAGGAAATATATATTTTAGATATCTGCTGCCACCTAGGGATATAAAACATTACAACATGGAAATGAAGCCTCAGACACGATGGCAACACATCTTGAAATGGCACTTTACATGTAATGTGGTCTTTCTGGCATGTGGGGGCAGCATATCTCTACTACTAAATAGGACTGTCAGTGTAGCTTCTTATTGCTGTATAATTCATGCATGGATAGTGTACAAATGCAATTAAGAATTAATGAGAACTAATGTTGATCACTTTTCTACTGTAAAAGTGGTGTATTTAGTAGATAATAGATTTTCATCATGTGCCCGTGCTGTCTGGCCCCAAACTCAACTGCCTGACTCTGGCCAACACTCCAGCTGGATGGGAGGTTTAGCACAATGCAAATGCAGTGGTATTTACCGGGTTTGGTTTGGTTTGGTGTTTGAGTGATTGTTACCAGTTTCTTATGTTATTTTCAGGCAAATGTTTCCATTTAGTTATTTTTTAGAAATCTCACTCACGCAGCTCAGAAGTTTGCATCTATTTTTCTGTATTTATTTCATGATATTTTCACATTATTTTTCCACACATCACTTCACGTCTATGGTTTATCACTGAGGACATACATCTAAACTGGCAGCACTGGTACATGATGGTGTTTACATTATCATTGCTTCTCTAGACTATATCAATTAAAAGTAGCTGTCTAATCCCAGTCTTAAGGCTGTTGTTTTGCATTGAGACATTTTGCAGCAGCTTTTCAAAGATGACTTTCCATAAAATTTTTCCAATATAGCTCATGTCCATCTCATACTTTTTAGTTACTTATTCTGAATCCAACACAAATTGATAAAAACAAAATACTCTGAAATCATTCACTTGTGCTAGAAGTAACCATTTGATTACATTTGTTAAGTATGTATAAGTAAATGAAAATGAACTCTATTTTTAGTAGCTGTTATTGTCTTCACCATCAACACAACACACACACACACACACACACACACACACACACACACACTGAACAGGTGGCAAAGAGTTGGCTAGTGTTATATATCCATCAAAACACAAACAAACAGCCCCCTCTCCAAATGCACTTGTCGTAATTTATGAATGGTATTAACGATTAGAGTAACAGACTGATTTTAAGAATTTCACTGCAGACTACTCAAACATCCTGTAAACCGAGCTTAGCATGCACCAGCTTCTGTAATGTGCAGTGACAGTTCGCATCAGATCCTCAGTCTTTCAAGAAGCCTGTCACTTTGGATTTCACTCAAGATGTATGACAAGCCTCTAACATACTCAAACCCCCATTTCAAACCCCGGGCTATGCAGAACGCTGCTCTCAGTCATCAAACTGCCTTCAAGATCCTGTCTTCAATACTGAAACACCAAAGACCGTTCAAGTAAGAAGATGAGAGATGTGTGAAATATTTGATTGATCAAAAGGATAACCTTTTATATGTACAGTATGAGATCAACAAAATGAATACACAAAGTTGGGTATATAAAGTGACTATACCGCAACATTACAGGAAATGAAATAGAAGACCAATCTGATTTGAACCAAAATAGGTCATTGCTTCCTGTCTATGTACACCATGCACATAAGTGCCACACCTTAAAATAAATGTGTTATTTTCCCTCTATGTGTTAGTACCTACTTTGGGTGTTATTAGGTTGCCATGTATAAAAGCTGGGCACAGTGTGTTTGTTCATTCAGTCTTACTTTAATGGATCTTTCAATGTGCAGTGTTTATGTGAATAATGTTATGGCCTCTACAAACCTCTTGAGTCCAGCAGGGCTGTTATACTGCAAGCCAACCTGGAAGTTAACTCTGCCACGGTTCGTTGGCTGCAGCACCCACTATAACTCCGAAAGGGATTTTGAATGTTCCTTTGGATTGACGCTGAAAATAAGGTGTGTGTTAAACACAGGCTGACACCAGTTGAAATAGAAGTGAGTCCTGTTTCAGCACTAAAAGCAAAGCAATAGCACTATGCTAGGAAATCTTAATCTCATAAAATCTCATTTGGTCTACACTATAACTAAAAAATGAAATAAAAAATCATAGGATATAATAGCTATTATATAGTAATGTCAAGATTCTGTAAAACTTCAAACACTTGCATTATTAGGTTAAGCATCAAAATGGTTTGTTTAGAGGTTTAATTTATCATGTAAAAATTGAACAATGATCTATTTTAAAGGAATAGTTCAACATTTGGGGAGTGGACATTTAGATAAGTGGATAGATACTAGATCCATGGTAAATACGAAGCTAAAGCTACCAGCCAGTTAGCTAAGCTTAACGCAAAGACTGGAAACCAAGCTCCAAGCTCCAAGCCATCAGCTGCTGGCTGTAGCCTCACATTCACAAATATTGGAGTGGTATTGCTCTTCTCCTGAGCTATCAAGAAAGCGAATAAGTGTATTTCCTGAAATTTTGCTTTAAATATAAATCTTTTTTCAAGCCATTTAACCCAATTCCATTAATTTTTCATTCACTTTTCTTTTTTTTTTTTTTTTTTAAACACACACTACTATATTAAAAGCCAAACTGGGCAGAAATCCATGAGTCAATACTGTGTTGAGTGATTTGTAAACCCGGCAGTATAACATTATTTTGAAAATAATGTACAATGTTGTATTACTGTACCTCCAAGTCTAACAGAAACTAAGTGCAAAGTGGCAGCTCTGATTATTCTCAGTTTTAAGTGCAATATGGACTTTGAAGAAATTTTAATTAAGGTGAGGTGTCAATTTGTTTGAGAAAAAGAAATTTTGCCTTTTTGTCATTTTCTTTGACCCCACTTACAATTCACGGTTTGCTTTTTATCTAAAAGTAACCTGAACAATTCTTCTCCTGCACCTTAATCTGAGGTCAGAAATGTTTTGTACAGTATCCATAGTACAACACAGCATAATTTAATAACAAACACTATATTGTGTTTAAAGTTTAAAGCATTATGCAGGAAATGCCTCTACTGTGCAAACAGCCAAAAAGTGGTTACGTGGTGTTACCACAGTAAAACCAGTGAGGTCTCATGAAGAAGATTTGACTAAGAGGTTGATATGCTGTAAGGCAATCCCATCAATTTCAACCTATCCAAGAAACATTTGAAATCATGAAAGCATATGCTATCTTTGAAGTGATTCCATAAATTTTTCATGCCATTCTTCATTACACCCTCTATCATGTGGTGAGAAGGGAGTTGGACCCGGAAAAAGTCTTTATAGTATTATTCTTTTGGATTTTGAAGCGATCATGTTAGACTTTACACCAGTAAATGTCACTGAGAGGTAAGATCATAAGCATCAATTTATTTGAGTTGTATTTAAATCTCATGTGTCATGTATGTATTTTAAAGCCCATGAGTGTGTATTTGAATGTGTGAGGCTGGCAGTTCTGGTTTGTTCAGATTCGTTGTTATGTATTTATTGCCTCCAAAATTGTTATTCTGTTTCACAAAACAACAGAGAATAGTAAGTAACTTCTCCAGCTTTAACTCTGATTTTTAACAAATTTAGAAACAGAACAAATAAAAGAAAAAAGAATAGCAGAAAGAAACAAAACATAATACAATTAAGAAAAAATCTGCCTCTTCACTAATAACATTCCAATAAAAGTAAAAAAAGGGAATATGGTTGCCTATGAGAAAGAAAAAAGAAAGAATTAGAATAAGTTTAGTTAAAGAATATAATATGGTCTAGAAGTTTGTCAGTCTGGGGTGGCAGGAAAAGTTAATTTATTCATAGATATGTGTTTGTAGTGGAGTATAGAACAATAACTAAATAAATAGGTTAACTAAAAATAAAGACTGAAAAATGTTCCCCATCTTTTCCTTAAACTGTCAGAGGAGCCTTTTACTGTAGTATACATCTAATTATTACCATCTTAACAGAGTACAAAATGTCTCTAATCCAAGTATAATGTGTAGGTGGAGCAGAGGATTTCCACCTGACAAGACTCAGGCATCTATAGCTAAAGGAGTTACAAAGCTACAAAAGCAGTCTTTGGTATGATCTGTTATTACAGGTGTGTGGGTGACTCCAAATAAAGTGGTAATTGAAAATGGTTTGACAGGGTCTGAGATAATATATATATATATATATATATATATATATATATATATATATATATACACTGTTGCCCATAAAGATGGAATGATTTTGTTTTCAGACACAATCCTCTGTTTATTCCTATTTAAATGCATCAGTACTAACTTTTGACCAGGTGCAATGATTACATTATGTGTCCCAATTACCCAGGTGAAATGAAATAAATCACATTGTCACAATCATTTCATGCAAAGAGGTAAAAAAATATTTTATTCCAACTTTATGAGCAACAGTGTGTGTGTATATATATATATATGTGTGTGAATATATATATATATATATATATATATATATAGTATATATATATATGAAACATGGCTATAGGCAGAGGAAGACTGATGGGATGAAAGTCTTCATATTTTCTTCACAGTCTGACCTTAGTTAAGTGATAGCGGAGAAGAATCTTACATTTATCAGCCCATGCCCCGCAGAGATGGAGAAGGAGTCGTTAGCTGGTTGTAGAATCAGCAAATTAGGGTAAACATTCAAACCTGAAGCAAAGATGTTTGGGAAGATTTTAGACACTCCTCAAATGTATAAATACTACAAACATGCAAAGGAGAAAAAGGTAAGTACAACATTTTGTTATTATTCACTTTCTTGCCAAGCATTAGATAAGAAGCTTGACAACTCTCTTGTGTCTATAAGCCAAATATGAAGTTACAGCCAGCAGCCAGCTAACTTAGCTTAGCACAAAGACTGGAAACAGATGGAAACAGCTAGCCTGTCTCTGTCCAACAAAATCCGCCTACCATCACCTCTAAAGCTCACTAATTAACGCGTTATCCAACACATGTTGCGTAGAATCACTATCCGTAGATTGTATTTCCAGTATGAGAGGAACATGGTCTGAAATCACAAGGTTTTTCTCTGTGTTTTTAGCATCTGGCACACAAAGAATTGGCCTCTTTCTTATCATAATATCTTGTGATGAGATGAGAATCAGTAAAAGAGCATCAGTCAAGACAAACAGAGCGCAACAATTGCAGCCTCCTGGTTTGAAATGTTCACATTTCACAGTGCAAAATGTCCTCATATCACCGTTTTGCTCACTTTTGACAGAGAAGACGCAGGAATGCAAATGCTGTGTGCTAATTAATTACACTGTAATGGCTCGGCTGTCCGTATGTATCCACCTGGCCCATTAACTTTCAATTCAGGGAGTGGATTTTTCACAACCTTTCTACAATTAAAAATGTCAGGACATATACTTCTCAATTCAGTCTGCTGACAATTCTTGAAATTGATTGTCCTTATTAAATTATTAAATTGCCTTTTTTTTTTTAAAATAAATAAATGAAAAAATTGAAATTACCCCTGCTATTGCAAGTCAATACAGAGCCCTTTCACTAAGTTCATTTGATGATGCTGTGGGTTGAATTTAGTGAGTCCTCATCAATTCATTTCTTGTCCCTAATTTCTGTCTGAGCTCAGGCAGTGTTCATATGGATGTCACTTCTGCCTAATTCAATTCATCACAAGCTGAAAAGACAGCACTATCAAACTGGATGCTTTCTGCCAGATAGTTACATTTGAGTCACGGTTAATACACAAAAGAACAGCGACATGAAATATGTCAAGTGAAAAACAGCTCAACTGAAATCTAAATTTAGCCATTGCATGGTTTTGTCCTGCCCATCGTTCACACAAGTGTCACCTTTTTCATGAAAGACAAGGACAACCTGATTGTGCAGGCGACCTTTGTAAGGTTATATGAGCTGTCATGTTAAGGGCTAGATTCAGAATAGCCACAACACAGTTCACTTATAAAATATCCACTTAAAACTACTATCTTGCAGTTTTACCTATTATTTGAAAACCTATTATCTGAAATAATACCGGTTTTAAAATCATATGAGATTCTTATAAGACACATACATGTGATCACAAAGATTCCTATTACACATAGGAAGACAACTAAAACAATTGGCCTGATTTGCCATTTTACATAGCCTAAGTGAATGCATATGAGTCAATGCAAGCCACAGTTGTAAATGATCAAAATGATCAACAGTCAGATACACCATGTGAAGGTGAAAGGAGCCAAATCAACTTTGCAGCAAAGAAGAGGCTGTTGGTGAGTTTGCAGCATCATGGTCAATGTGTTCACAGTCTCACTCTGAGCTCACAGTCTACACACATGATCTAAATGTTTACATTTCCTGACCGAGTGTCAGCGTGTGTTTGCACCGGGGCCAGGTCCACCAAGTAGTACGAACAAAGAAATGCACAAAAATTCAATGAAGTTAAGGATGATGTCATTATGGGCCCATGGTTAAGATTAGCATTACGTCATTACCTCGACATTGATTTAAAAAAAAAGAAAAGAAAAAAAAGAGAAAAAGTTGCATCATCCTTAATTACTGCCCCACCTGGCGGTTGCACTGAGTGACACAAATCAAACACACCTGCGACGTTGCCTGTCCAACAGGTGCATGCTCGGTCTAGCTAAATGCTAACATGCTATCTGTCAGTGGAACCTCCACGTGCACGCAGAAACTTGTAGCTACATTTGAGGTGTGTACCAAATTTTCTCCTGTTCAGTCCCTGCTGTGGCTGCAGAGCGGAGTTCAACTCAAAATGTTTGAAGGAGACGGAGACACGGTAGAGGCTGAGTGGACTGCTTATGTTGTAGACTGAGAATGAACGAGCAGAGAAGTTGAACCAAGAGCAGATGTCCAGACAGGTGAGAACGGCAACTAATCACTGACTGTTGTAGCCACAGACCATAGACTGTATGCCAGATATATCGGACATGACTGAAACCGCCTACGCATTCATACGCTCAGTTTATTAGGAACACCCAGCTGAAACGAATGCAGTCTAGTTTATCAGTCCTGCAATACCCTCATGACAGTCATGATGTTTACTTACTGTTTGAGAGGCCTCAACTTCATGATCATTTTGGAGGACGTCATTTGTGGTGCTGTTGAACTGTATTGCATTATACTCACATATGTTTTCATTATTTTGTTCATCCCATTTTTACCAGTTAGGTTAGGCTAAATATCAGAAACACCTCTCTGGATAATATCATAACGTTATGTACATAAATTATATGGACAGTCACCCTTTTTATTTATTGACGATCATTTCTGTTTTCTTCTGGTTGTTATACTGAGGAAGGCAGTCAAAGCAAAGTGGTCAACTATATTCGTAAGTCTCTTGTCTATATGGAGATGGAATTTATCATTGTATTAAGCATTGCATTTTATCTTGTGGCCTAATGATGTGTTTTAACTTGATAGCTCTATCATGTGACATCACCATTTCTGCTAAAAAGGTGGAACCAATGGATTTACAACAGCCCTTCATTTCAGTGTGGTATCACATTGTGGCAGCAGCTAAGTTCAGATATGTCACCACTGGGATAGAGAGTTATAGGGAGCATCTTTTAATTTTTTATTTATTTATTTTCTTTATCCCCAGAAAGCCAAATTCATAACTGAATCTCACAATATTCGTGTCATATCTGTATGTTCAGATTTGACCCATTTCCAAGAAGGAGCAATATTTTATGGCACAAATTGCAGCTATCTGGCACCAAGGATTTTCAAGTAGCACTTGGCAATAAAATTATTGTGATATAATTAACTGTCTTGTTGCTTCAACTTTCACTTAGGAGCAAAAATCAGACTTTTAATCTGAAAGAAATAATGATTTGACATTTAACATGATAATTATCTATCAACCAACATGAAAATTCTGTCCTATTTTTAAAATACATTAACTGCCTCCATGATGCATGTATCGCAGCCCCTGCTGCTGCTCCAACTACAGCAGGTGTAGGTAAGCAGGTGAAACCTCGGCTTTAATGCTGCTGCTACAGATTTTTATTGAATTTCTCAAAAATTGGCTGAATTACCCATGAATCATAGGGTGTTTCCATCAGCTACTGTAAAGTGAACATATTCAAGAGAATGTCAGAGCATTACATTATTAACTGAGCTCCGGTAAATTTTCATGGTATTTCACAGCTGCTTCCCCTCTAAGATGGTATTTATTATTTTAATGAATGGGTTTGCCTCTTCCCATTCCATGCATGTTCTGTGGTGGTTAATATCTGCAGGTATATGGATATATATGATGATAATTTATGTTTTTAAAATGTTACCTATGTGATCTTACTCTACCTGTAACATGAACCAGGAAGCTAGCAAGCTAATGGCAACATGGCTGTGTTGTAGGAATGTTTGCCTGACCTTTTAGTTGAATGACAAATTTCCAAATTTCTAGAAAAGACCTCTCAGAATCTTGGAGCTCTTCATTATATGTGCCTGTGGAGCTAGGTCTTTTGTACAAGTTATTTTACCTTTTCAGAGTGAAGCTTAATCAGCATAAAAATCACGCAGCATCTTATTTTCTGCAACTGTTTAGCCAACAGCCCCAGCACTTGGAGTGCTATGAGTCATTTTTCTTTAGTATTTATTGTTTAGAATAAAAGACCACCACAAGTAGAACACAAACACACACTTCAACCCTTAATTGTCTTTGTTATGCTTGTGCATGAGTAGTTATCAGTGCCTAGAGGCTGACAATATGACTGGCATGGCTATGCAAGCACAGACTTCTTGTTCATAAATTTTATGATTAATACAGACTGTGTTGTAATCTGGGAAAGCATCCTGGCATGAAGGATGAGGATTATATATTTTTCAAACCCCCGAAACTAATTGAAAAGGCCCACGATGGTGCTGTTATCACTCATGTCCCCAGCTGAGTTATGGCCAGGGTGAGATATGAATGACAGAAAAAAGGGAGTCTTAATGAACAGCATGTGACTATTGAATAGGCAGGTGCTGGATTGAAGACCTGGACATGTTTTAATAAAGATATCTCATATTAGTCAGTATTCAGCCTTTCAGATTAAGTGATAATACTTGCAGTATTCTGTAGTCACCTTTTGTAATGGTTGAATTTGCAGGCAAAGTCATCTTATTGATACATGAAATATAATTCATGTTCAGTTACATGTGCAGCACAAAGAAATATATCCAGTTCATTTTAAAAAAAAAAAAGAAAAAAAAAGACCTAAATCCATGTTGGGAAAAACAATTTTGCATTCATTATACATCTAAATATAGCATCGGGAATATAGAGGTTCAAGTATAATTATTTGGTTACGATGACATTTCTTAAATATACCTTGATAAAAAGATACAGTGGCAATATTTTATATATCATGATCATTTTACACTTGTAGATGAACATGACCAGCGCCGGATTCCCACCTGCAATCACTGCCCATTGTGTTTGTTGGATCGACCAGGTCTGCACTGTCAGGAACTGGACCCAGGTCTCTGCAGCTGTAAGCAGGTAAGGGTTTGGCCCCACCACCAGTTACACACCCATCAGAAGTATATATTAGAGTTTCTTGGAGCCGGAACAGGTCCTTGTGTACACCTACTTTAATTACACTGAGCGAGGTACAGCACTTTCCAACCTTTTTTTGCTTGTAACCCCATAAAGGAGTAGTTTCTGATTTTGGGAGAGCCAGCAGCCAGTTAGCTTGGATTAGTATAAAGACTGGAAACAAGGGGAAATGAATAGCTTGGCTTTGTCCAAGGGTAAACTGTACAAAAATTAAATTGTGAAAAAAGTGACTTTGCTTTTGGTACAGATCAAACAAAAGAGATATGAGTTTAGAGAGCTTTAGAGGTGTTTGTTAACTTTGGACAGAGACAGGTTAGCTGTTTCCCATTGTTTCCAATCTTGGAGCTAGGCTAAGTCAACTAGCCCCTGGCAGACATCGTAGTATAGATCTTGTCATCATCTTCTCATCATCAAACTCTTGGCAAGAAAGTGAAATAAGTATTTTTTCCAAAATGTCAAATTACTCCTTTTCAAAATTAAGCAATACAATATCTACTTGTGACCCCTATACACCTTGTGACCTCTTGTTCATGTTGGTTGGGGTTGGTTAGTTTGTTTTGTTTATTTATTTATTAATTTTGGTTGCATTTGAAAGAATTTTCAAGTTTTAAAGAGGTGAATCCAATATTTCACAAGAAAAGACAAAACTAGAGGGAAGTCAGAAGAAATAACCATAATTTTGTGTAAGACATACTTATTCACTTTTATCCCTGTGATTGTCTTGTTACCATTTAGATTTATCTTGAGACCTAACCCCCAGGTTGAATGAGGCAGTGTATTGCGTCCCATGTTACTCTGCTCACCCAGCTCAGCCTGAGTTGTAAAGTCATTTTCGATGTCTTTGAGTAGAGTATAGGGATGAAAGATACTTTTGAGAGCTTTTGTAGTGTGTCTGGGGAGGAATATAAAACATTTCTGAATAATAATGTGGGAATTTGACTAATAGTTTTCCAAGTGTAGTGTAGCATTTTGGATATTCTGTGAAGCTGACGTTACATAGACCCACTTAGGCTTGAATCTCTCAATTGCTGACGAGATCATTGATACTCATATAAGTGACTTATACACACCAGCATTAAAAGGCAGATTCTGAGGTAGACTTTAAGTAATTGGCATATCAGTCATCCATGAAGCAACACAGATGAATAGAGGCTTCAGCAGAGAATAAAATGGCTGTGGTGGTTTCATCACTATTTCTCTCAGTGACCTGTTATCTCACACAAAGGAAATATAAAGCGGAATGTGTCCCTAGCTGAACATTCATTGATGGCGTGTGAGCTGTAGTGATGGATTTTATTAAGTTCCTCTGAAGAGGGGAGAGCATATTTAATTCAGTTCTATTTTCTCACTTAGTGTAGATTAGAATAGGTGAGCTCATTTTCTATTCATCAGATTCAGAGGTAGAGGCATAAACCTTTATAGGCCAATTGTTGGGTAATAATATCAGAAACAGAGATTTTGTTTCAATCAGAAAATAAGGAAGATGACAAATGCTGGAGATGTGACTTAGCGCATGAAAAAATTTTAAAAGCAGGTGCAACTTGTGAGTTAAAATTTTTTAAGTCATGCTAGCGGCATGGATTTTTGGATATATGGCAGTATTGTTTGGTTCACTTTGGTCCAGCAGCAACTTTTAGATGATCACGATGAAATTTTGTACAAATAAATATCCATAGTACAGTGGAAGAATCATGATGACTTTGGTGATCCCCTGACATTTCTAATAGTTGATATGAGTGAAAAGCCTCTTGGATAGATTGCTGTGAGGTTTGGTACAGACATTCATGTCCCCCTCAGGGTGAATTGAACATGACTGTTCATCTAGCGCCATTGCTCTTAATTTGGGGAACACTGTGGCTCAGGAGGTAGAGTCCACCAATCAGAAGGTTGGAGGTTCGATCCCCGGCTCCTCCAGTCTGCGTGTCAAAGTTTCTTTGGGCAAGAACCACAAATTGCTTCTAATGACTGTTCCATCAGTGCATAAGTGTGTGTGTGTATGGTGGAAGTGCTGTTAATGTGGCTTTGAGTGGTCAATAAGATGAGAAAAGAGCTATATAAGTGCAGTCCATTTACCATTTACCTAGCCAGCATGCTACATGTTTTCCACAATTAAATCGAATAATAACACATCATGTGTAATTTTACACTCATCTCCCTGTAATTGAACAGAACTTATTTGATAGTTTTGGAAACGGTGGCTAGAAGTTCAAATAAAAATCTGTGTTTTTGAACAACGGTCAGTTTCTCACACTCATTTGTGTTAGCCACCAAGATAAAGCAGCACTTCTCTGACAGAACAATTCATACAGAACATATTGGGACACAACCAGTCATGGACTAGAGATGCGCTTTAATAAAACAGCATGGTGGAGGAGTGTATCTCTGTGCTTCACCAGTACTATAAATCTTGTAATGCATTTGATCAAGCCTAGCTGTGTCAAATCTACTGGATTGAATAATTGTACAAAGGCCCATCATACATTGTCAAAATAGGTCCTTAAAGGACACAGTTTGTACAGTAGAAGTCAGTTCATGTCCGACAGCTGCATCCACTACTTTATCGTGTCTTTAAAAGCTGCCATCCAGCTGGAAAACATCAAACCAAAGGTCAGGTCGGGGATGAGTAAAGCAGTATCTGGAGGCCATTAAGAGGATGAGAGCGGGGTAGAAAAGGTGCTGAGGCCAGTGTGGCTCACCATGTTGATGCAGATGACCCCCCCCCCCCCCCCCCCCCTTATGTTTGCTCAAGAGTATTATACATACTATTTTTCTCAAGGACATGTTTTCAGAAATATGTTACAAAATATATTACTTGTGAATAAAGGAAAAACAAGTGTTTAGGAGATTACTGTTCTGAGACTAAAATATGCAATTTTGAGCAATAAATCAAGCAATTTTTTTTTTTTTTTTTTTTCCCCCAAAGGTTTATGGATAGTTTAGGGTTGCATGTTTCAAAGCAGAATTTCATATGACAAAGACTGTTGTACTCTTGTGCAGTACTTTTGCACTGTAGTTACACTTGATAAGTTGTGCTGCAACAATTGCTTTTCCTCTAAAACTCAATGAAAACATTCATGTTCACACAGATGAACAAGCCAGTTTTATTGTCTAAAGTTAAACCTTAAAACACTAAGAGAAAACATACCTCTACATATTGTTTTCTATTATTAATTTTTGATTCATCCGTTTATAAAAAAAACAACAACAAAAAAAACAACAAAAAAAACATCAGTTACAAGTACATCATTCTTTACTCTAACCCTAACCTTTCTTTGAGGTTGAACCCCAACTATTACATTTTGTAATGGAATTAAATAAATATTTATATTTGCACATTTTAAAAAGCAGTTTAATAACATTTGAGTAAAAGAGCTTGTTAATATTTTGAACTGCAGGTTCGTTCAGATAATTTCAGATCTATTGCATCATAATTTTAAATGAGTTGATTTTAGAAAGTGTGTCCATGTCACATTACATGTGACTGTGTGTGTTTGTGGGGTAGAAAGCCAGAGTATGAGTAAGAGAATATGTTGTTATTCATGTCGTCATTATAGCATTATGATGTCTGGACACTTTTATGACCAAACTACTATGGTTTGGGAATACTGAAAATATAAACCCTAACGTTGACATGCTTAGTGTGTACTCAAACACTGGAGCATTATACATGATGTTATTATGATAGGCCTATTTATTTCGCTGACATGACAAACATTATGAGGGCAACATACCAGGAGAGTCCATGTTGCTAATGAAGTATTTTGATAATTAGGGTCACTGTGTAAACACAAGCCATCATTCTCCCCTGGTTGTGATTTGAATAATTCATTGTGCAAACTAGTTAATGAAACCAATTCCATCGCTTCACCATAGTGTATCCCATTTCAAATGTGGCCACTTTTAATTTACATTGATTTGCTGTCTGGTTCATTGCACTCTGAGTGATGAGAAGGTGGCATTGTTCTTTTGATATTATTAGCATGGGTTGTCATGATCCAGTTCTTCTTTACAGAAGCCTTACAAAACTCACTCTGCACCGTGGATATTCACTTTTACATATCAGCATGAGCCCATTCATGTGTGGAGGCTACCCACAGTAAACAGAATGAAATGGCAACAGCCACACAGCTCCATAGTGTCTATCCTCTGTTCTTGAACACTGTTACAATAAGAGCGCCGTCTGGAGCACTGACTCATTCACTACATTTTGCTGCTTTTACTTTGGGATGTTTACTGGTATGAATCCTCGATGCTTACAGTATGTGTCACTTGCCTCTTTGCAGTGCACTACCGGCCTAATGACACACAAGACTGCTGGGGCTGTGCCTATGGAGAGACAACAGTTATACTATGACCATTATTTTAGTACTAGTGTCCCTGTTTGGAGCTTTACTGCAAGAACAACACTGCTTGAGTGTGGCAGCAGCTCTTTCTCTCACCACTCTGTCATTGTTTGGCTATGTGTCTAAACATTTTCTAAGTGTGTGGGTACAGCAGCTGAGCTGCTGCAGTGTCAAGAAATGAAGGTCATTTTTTGTAAATGGTCTCACTTTCATGGACTGTCTTTCACACTGTCCTCTTGCATTAGCTAATGCTATAAATATATGTTCATAATGAACTAGGCATGATTTAAGTTAGGACATGCCTCCTCGAGTTAAATATGTTACAACTTGTGTGAAAATAAAGAGAGAGATATAATTCTGTGAGAAATGACAATGAAAGGTCTGTACATACAGTATATTGTGTGTGTGTATATATATATATATAAAATTTTCATTCTGTAAAATGTTACTTATAATAGAAGACTACCATTTATGGTGCAACAGTCCTGAGTTATGAAAAGGACTGATTGGCAGGGCACAGATGCTGCATTTTGAGCATCTGTAGAAATGAACAGTAGTAATGAGTAGTAGTTTTCTTAGTGGCCTAGTGATCTAAATTTTAAAACATGTAACTATGAATCTGGCAAAGGAATTTTGTTGGCTGCCTTCCCTCTCTGTCTTTATTTTTTCCTTGTTGTTCTTGACTGTCATCCACTTAACAAATAAAAGATAAAATAATAAATAAACAGATTCCAGTTTGATGTTAATCAGTTTCAAATATGAAGATAAGTCTTGGCATTCAGTCTCAGTTGCTGTTAATGTGCTCTTTGTTCAGGGTAGATTGGAGCATTTGAAGATCAGAGCCTAGTTTTATATATCTGAAGTAGCTATTTTATTTCATTCAAAGTCACCTCAAACTATAGAGCCCATATCTGCAGCCAATAAAAACCACTGTTACTTATAGAAAGCACTTTTACTTTTCACACCTGACGAAATCCCGTCTATTTTCATAAAGACACTCATCCTGCTGTTTCCATTCATTTATTAAATGAGGGAACTTTTTTTAACACAGGGGAGGAAAAGTAATCTGTAATGCTAAGACTGTTGCTCAATGAACTGTGTCTTCAACACAGAGGAACTGATTTAAAAAGTGAGTAACAGTAGCCTTATAGGAGGAATTATTGGAAATGAATGGTATATTGTTATTTTTTAGTTTATTTAACAGGTAAGGATGGTTAACCAGGGAAAAAATGCAATAGCTGTAATGTATAAGGGGCCTTCAGCTGAACCTAATTTGCTGCCCTGGTTAGGTTTTTAAGTTTAGGGAAAGTTTAGGAACTGTGCATGTGAAAAAGCATGTGTGCTGTACGTGACATGTATGGCTTTATTAAGTGAATTACTGCTCTATCTGCTTAGAAAAGCATAAGAAATGATCATATTCTAGTCTGAAATTTCAATGAAATAAATTTCAAGTACAGTGAAGGCTGTTAATGTAATTCTGTCTTCCTTTTTAAAGTCTGCTCAGTGTAAGAGACAGCAACAAGATACAACAAGATGTAGTGTAGCATTATAACAATGCAAATTTACATACAAATTAGGACACTATAAAGCCCACTTAACAGTTTACAGGCCAGTAACTATCTAATGAAACCATCAAATTAAATCTGAAATAATAACTCGTACTCACGCTTCCATAAAGCCAACTCAGCAAAATATATGAAAAAAAACAAGGTGTCAGTTAAACTCTAATTCATAATTTGTGCGCACAGAGATTGGTGATCTTCCCTTGTCAGGCATTGTTCTTCTACACCTCAAGGTCCCTCAGTGCGAATGCTCTGTCACGTTTGTCTTTAATCTATATGCAGTGAGACCTTCCAGAGGCCTGTCTGTGGATCTAAGACTTCACTTAAAGCTCTAATGTAATCTGGGGTCAAACAGTCATTGCTTCAATAGCAGTCAATGAAATCTATACAAAATCAAGTTGTCAGTGAAGTAGATAAAACGATAGCTATGATCTATCTTGTAAAATGTGGTTTCTTTATTATATACAGGAAATCAGGCTCACTTGGTAGAGCACGCACCACGAAGGTTTAGTCCTAACCACAGCGACCCAGGTTCGAATCTGACCTGCAGCCCTTTGCTGATTGTCATTCCCCCTCTCTCACTCTGACTTCCCTGTCTCTCTCGCTGTCTCTCACTGCGACTATTGGATAAAAGGCAACCCCCCCCCCCCCCAAAAAAAAAAAAAAATTTAAAGAAGCTACTTGATGTTTTTAAGCCATATTATTGTCTCTTTGATTTCAGTAATTGAAAATGAAACGATTTTGATGTGTGAAAGCATATTCTTAGAGACTAATTTGTGTATCCAATAGGATTACAGATGATTGCTACATGCACTGTCAAGGTTAAAGCATTTTATTGGATTTTCTGAGGTTTGATTTTTGCTCGGTTGAGCGTGTTTTGCAGTGTAATCATTGGAAATGAACAGTACAGACCAGGGAAAATATTGGCTTAGTTTTGTTTTGAATAGTGTAAAACAGCATATTGTGAACTTGATTGTGCTTTTATTGTTGAAATTTAGGAATTTAACAGGATGAATTGGTTCAAGGGTTTGAATCTTGACTTGAAGCCATAGGGCTGGTTTTATTCCTGAACAGCAACTCGGAGGTTTACCTCTGCGTGACTGTTTGCTTGCATTAGCTTGAACCTACAGATACTATGGGTCTTTAGAATGAGGTGGCCTCTATAAGACCAGTTGTCCCACAAACCAATTTGTCACATCATTCATCAGGATTATGGGAGATGCAAGCTTAGTTTATGGGATTTTTCTGCATAATTAATATGCAAATGTGTTCTTATCCACATGCCATTGAATGCTATTTGGAGGAAGTGCGGTAATGTACTCAAACTGGCTGAATCTGGTAAAATGCTCATATCTGTTTTAGTGCTTTGAAACACCATGCAGTCTGTTTTTTTTCCTTCAACATTATATCCCAGGTTGAAAATCCTTGGTTTTGCTGCAAGCTTAAATGGCTAAACATGGTTTTATATGGCTTTTGTTTGCGAAAACTGGTTCTATACAGTTATATTAATATGACGTTATTACTGGTATTATGTCATTGATTTCGCTCCGAACCTAATGTGGAAAATTATAGGCACGGTGTTCTTCATTAACAGCAGGTAGCCACCAGCCATTTGGCTCCCAGCAGAAATAGTCATGGACACTTTGATGCTAATGATCCTGGCCCTGTATTATGCTGTTCAGTCTACTGTATGTAGGTGTTTTCAGCGTAGAGCTCCAGCTGTGTTAATAATTCCAGTAAAGCGTAGCTAGCAATACATCACCGGTTGCTATGCCAACACGGAACCACAAAGCTTTGTTCTGTCTTTCTTTTTCTTCATCTGCATTTGTGCTAATTCAAAGAAACTTCCTACAGAACACCTGTGTTGGTCATTTTTGCATAAAAGCTCATAATCCCTGGTTCTTTAGGGTGATTATGAGTGTATCTCTGCAGCCCACAATCATGAATTATGATACAATTCTTGTATATCCGTGCTATATTATTCCAAGGGCAAATAATCCAGTGACATTAAACACCTCTGTGTATGTAGGATATAAACTTGCTGATGGCCTTTATAGGCAGTTTTTCACAGCCAGGGGTACTTTTAGCCCAGGGGATACTTCTATAATTGCCAGGGGGTACATGAAAAGATTTAGTAGCTCAATTAATTTGGAAAAAAAATGAAGAAATTATTATAAATTGATTAAAAAGAATTGATCATCCACCAAACCAAACCTGAATGAATCCAAACCTGGACACTGCAAAAATAGTTAACAAGTGAGCAAAATAGTTGAACCTGTTAGCTACTTAAACAGTTTAAATAGTTATAAAAGTAAAGTACAAATGGTTGAAATAGTAAGCTAGAAGTAATAAACCTAGATAAATTATTTAAATGATGTATTTAAACACAGACTGAACACAGACAGTTCATCTTGTAACAATATACAATTTATATAATTAACAATGTTAAACAATATCCAGTTGAAAATAATTCCAAATGAACACATATGAAGGTGAGTTCCTCTGTCAGGACTGTGGTTGTACTTTCAAACACAGAAGATGCCCTACATATGTGTTGGAATAGATGGATGACTTCAAGCAGACAAAACAGTGGAAGTGGGTCAATACATCCTTCCAAACTCCAAAAAGGGTTGAAATGGCCAAAAAAATGCATGGTGGGAGCCCCCAAGTCTTTCAGAGTTTAGACTAGTATAAATGGGAGGACTGAAACAATATTTCTCTTCTATACATATGGAGACAAGAAAGGCACACTGAGGCACTCAGGCCCATCCAGCCAACTTGACGTACACTATACCCTGACAAATTTATTACCATTAAGCCTCTGTAAGGTACCACGTGACTCATGATTTATTACAATCACCTGCTGTGTGTCTGCGGGTTTGGTGGGATGCAGAATTGCCTGTGCGTGCATTGGCTGATAAAATGCACAGCATGTGTCTAACAATTAAGTATTTACGTGTTTTCTGTTGGGGAAAAGACAGAGTGATGGAGATCATTACTGTATGCCATTTAAATACATTTATCGATATTTGAAAACACTGAATCCTGTTGCTTCCTTCAATGAACAGAGACCCCTGGATACATGTATGTATTCGTGCAGGTGCATTTGTTTTCTTTAACAAAGAAGCAAACAGAATTCACTACAAAATCCCCTGTAATGATTATTTATTAATCATCAACTAAATTATTAAATAATTTAAGCAACCGCCAGGATACAGTTCTCTCTACCTGTTACAAGAATAAGATTTCCTTTCTCAAAAACATACATAAATGTGATTTACAAGTGGTTTCTACATGTGTGTAAGTGTGACAAAAAAAGAGGCAGGAAACCAATTGAGTGCACATGTTTCATCCCTGGAAGGCATAAAGAATTGATGACCTGTGGTGATATATTTGGAATATCATTTCCTGTAATTTGCTATGGGGAAAAAGAGATGGAAATTTGCTGTAATGCTATTCTACTTTATAAATCCTGTTGTGCTAAAATAAGTTTTAAAAAAAAAAAGTGCATATGACTTGGGGCAGATACACGGACAGGGCAGGGGCTTGCAGACATCTCTGCATACATGATTACAGCCCATTATTCTGCCCTTGGTTCAATCCTGTTACGTTACACATCATATACATGTGAGTCTTTGTACATATTATGTGAGGAAAATTGAATTTCACATAGTCCTGCGTGTTCACTTAAGTCTTCTAAGCATGAGAAAATCTAAATTTCATTTCAATAAGCCTTGTTCTTGCTCAGCCATTGGGGGTCACTTACAAGGGTCTGATTCAATTATTCTTCCTTTCACAACAGGAGGAAAACATTTTCATGGTGAATGGTTTGCCTAAATAGATTACCATCTCAAATAATTCAATTTCCGTTAATTTGATTGATTTCATACCAAGGGGGAAAAGAAATCTTAATTTAAAACCATTGCATTTCTAATCAAACATTAACTGAGAAAGAGGCCTGGGTGAAAATCTTTTTATTACCAGTTTCCCCACTAATTTAAATAGAAAATGCTGACGGCTGCCCTATTAAATGGCACCACCAGTATTCAGTGTATCACTAGCTCTCCAAAACAAACTGCTTAACCGTTTGCAAGCCGCATGACCGCTTGGCGCATAACACACAGATTGCGCGCACACCCATCGTGCACACATACACAGAGAATCTATGACTGGCCATTACTACAGAGGATCCAGATGAAGCAGTTCAGTCATCTGATCCATTCCCATCCATTATTCATCCCGCTCGGGGAGACAGAGACGCTGGGCTTCTCTTCTCAGAGAGACCCAGGAACCCCATCTATTCTCATGAGCAAAGGAAATGCCATGCAGTAGTGGAGTGAATCACCGACACAGCAAAAGAGTGAGAGAGGGAGCGAGAGAGACTGGGAGTAAAAACAAAAGTTGTGAGTGTGGGGAATTGTGAGTGCACAAGAACTGAAATGAACCATCAGGTGTACTGTAAATCAAATTATTATAAATCCCCCCCCAAAAGAAGTTACAAATGTGAAAAACAAAAATACAAAGTGTGGAAATATAACTTATTGAGCATACCTCCACCAGGTGCACCTTGCAGACTGATGCCTACCAGTGCTATGCTGTCGGAAAATAAAGCAGCTTGGCTGGTGCTGTGAGGAGAAAACACCTTGTGGAGACATTGTGTGAGTGGCAGGCAGAACTGGCAAGCTGCCACAGATAATAACATCTGAAATAAATTTGATGTGTGGAATTGAATCTGTAGTGATAGGGACGGCTGCAGCATTAGAGTGAAGTTCTAAATGCTATCTACTCATCCATGGAATGAGGACTGACACGCAGTCTCAGAGAATAGATTGTGCAATTAGCAGCCTTTGTGCTGTTTCGACACAATGAAAAAGGGAAATGAGATTCAACGTTGTCATGCACGCTCCTCTGTAGCTCTGTGATTCCCATAAGATATTCCAAATGTACCATGTTTCAGGTGAGAATAAGTTGGGAGTTGAACATTATGAGATATAATAAAGCACCCACACACACTGAGAGAGGAGAGGGAGTTCAGCTGGTCACACTTATTAATAATCTGCAGTATTTCATTTCCATTCAAGCAGTATGATTTGAAATTGTGAAATTTTGATATGATTGTTCTCAGCTTTGGAGGAGCATACCACCTCTTCAGCACTGTCAGCTTCAATTATACAATGTAATTCCCCATTTAAGGAAAAGGGGGCGCTCTTTGAGTAGGCATTGAGCATAATGGCTTGAGAACCAGTTTCACCAAACTTTACAGATTACTCCTTTAATTAAACAAGTTTGTATGTGCTATTACCACCAACGTTGCAGTTGTTTGTGACAAGAACATATTTAACATATTTATTTAATTTTTTGAAACAACAAAACCTCAGTGAAAACTGTTAAACTCTACATGTTATAATTTGACTTTCTTCTTATGAAAAGTGGCACAAAGGTATGTTGCTCCTAAAAGAAAAATAACACCCCTCTGTTTTTCTCTGCAGCCTTTAAAGTGTCATAAAACAGACTAGAATACACACTCCGTTTAACAAACAGCAGCTTGCGCTGCTATTGGCCTGTCTACTGTATAATAAACATAAACTAAATGCTGTTTTATCTGAGAATTATTTGTGCCTCAGCTATAAAACCAAAGTGCAGTCAGTTGAGGAGCAGGCTGGTCTCACCCACATGAACTAACAGACCATAACCATAAAAGAAAATTACTATAATATTCCTATAAAGTGTCTGTGGTTCTCGGTGGTGAGTTTATGGTTACCTCACCGCGCTCCATGGTATTTTACACTTCCCTTGGTGTCACTGTAATATTCCTTCAATATTCCTATTGGGCATTACAGTGTGTCTTTGGTGTTACAGTGGCAATCTACGCGGAAAATAATACAGTTTTGACATTTTTTAGAATTCTCCTAAGGTAGGCCTAGATGTCATTGCAACATAATGCAGCCCAATATGATAGCAGGCTCCCTGCTTGAGCCCTCCCTCCGCCTCTCATGTGTCTACATTTTCATCCCATGGCCGTCTCTAGGTGATTTAGCGCCGCCAGTCTCAAGCAGGTGTCCAACATGGCGATCACGGGGAGCGGATCTCTCGCTGTTTCTCTCTCTGTTTTCGTGATTTCAGCGGCGTTTCTTCCGAAAGGTAAGTTTTTCTTTTGCTGTTTTGTTTGTGTCTGTGATGCAGAATTACCCCATCCACAAGCTAAAGCCCGAGGAGTACCGGGGAGAAGTTGTGGTGCGTTTGCGCGCTAGATGCGCACAAGCTTCCCCTGAAATCTCAGCATCACTTTCTATTGCTCTGATACTGCTGTCGACTCCAAAAGCCCCGCGCTGTTTCTCTACACTGTAAGGGCACTTATGTCGTGGTTTAGCGCTAATTTGAAAGGGTGTTGTCATGAGTTTTACTGCAAAGGCTACAGAGGACTGCAATAGAAAGTAATGTTAGTGCTGCACAATTGAAGAGGCGGAGAGAAAGTATCATAAGTGATAACCGAGTGAAATAGTCGTACAGTATGTAGACCTGGGGCAAGTTGAAGGCAGTGCTCACTGGAACGTGGCTCTTTATTATCAAATGAGACCGATTTTGCGACCACGAGAGAACACGACTCAAACGCACTTGTATCCTCCAGTCATACCGCATGAACCCTCACAGTCCAAACTCATCACACTGTCTAAAAATCTTTTAAGTCTGCGCTTCAGGTGCGCTTTGGAGGAAAAACACGCATTGCAGCTCTGGTCTCGCACAGTGTCCTCTGGCTGCACAACTGCAGCCTCTGAAGCCAGTGTGTGTGTTCCCGTCTGCAGTCTTCACTTCTCCTGTTAGTGAGGCTGGAGATGTAAATCTGCCATGTAGCTGTTGGGCTTTACACCAGTGCAACTGCATGAACCAGGGGCGCCTAAATGTGCACGACCATTGCGGTCCCCTAGTCCGATCATTTCCCCGTCATTCCGCCGCGGTTGCATCAGAGTTGCATGCGTCAGTGTCTTTTTTTTTTCCTGGAAAACGTATCCGCTGACAATACTGACGCATGTGAAACGATTAAAATGTCAGCTTGCAGCCTCTTTAAATCCCTCCCAGCGGTAGGATGGGATACGTTGTTGTGTTGTCAAACCCCAGGTTGTTAAAAGGGAAAGCAACAGTTGCAATGACAGGTTTACACTTGAAGTCTTGAGTGACTTCTCAGTGTTTTAATTTCATTTTCAGTTATTACCACTAACTACTATACAGTAGTGGTATCTGCATCACCCATCAACAGGTCTGCTGTGTGTGTGTGTGTGTGTGGTGAGAGTAACCTGCTCCCAAAACCAGAATGAAGTTACAAGTTAAAGGATTTTTTTTATTTTTTATATTACAGCTCACTGCTTACCACCAAGCTTTCATTTCATAGTTGAATTTATTATGGTCTGCGTTGAATAGCAGCTGAATGACATTTGCAGCATTGTCTAGCGTCTCCTTGTCACATTAATTTAATTAACCTCTCAGTCAAATAAAATAATGCATCATGAATGCGCAATAACCTCAAGCTCAATACACTGAGGGTTGCAGCGTTAGGAAACTTATGCAGCCTCTTGGCTCAGGTAAAATCCTCAAGCAAGAAATGGTCTGATCTGACCTGAGGTATTCCAGTTGTTTGTCTGTGTGCCAGCTGCTGGAAGGAAAAACAAGGCCCAAGCTCTTGCTTTGTGAATTGCTGACAGTCAGCTTCCAATTTTCTTTTGTTAATCATCCAGAATCAGTGAATTTGAACTTTGCCTCCATATCTGGTGATAGAAGAACAATCCAGCTACCTTGATGGGCGTTCTGTTTATTATAAAGATACCAAGGAAAGAGGGTTAATTAAAGAAAGGCAGAGGGAGAGAGAGACAACTGATCCTGGACATCATAAGGGGAAGTTGTTCTGATAATGACTGCTGAAACGAAAGAGCTGCTTCGGCTGAGCATCCTCTTATGATATGCGAGACTTTGCATTTTAACAAAGAATCCGTTTAGCAGCATTTCTCTCTCCCTGCATCTCCCGGGGTTCGGTCTGTTGTAGCATATCAGATGGTCGAATTTCAGAAGGTTGCATAATCCCACTTATTGCCAGTTTAAAGTCATTCGTCAGGACTGAGTGATGGTGAAGTGGATCAATACAAGCTGTCATGAAGCCTCAAGGCACCACTGAAGGACAGCATCTAAGAGAAAACAAAAGGAAACGTACAGTTGTTACGGCACTCTTGGTTGCCAGTTGCCATGTGACATGGTGAGTGATTGAAGATGTCCATCTCTGGCTGCTCATGGTGGGGCTTGGCTTTGAAACGGATATTGCTGAAATAAGCTGGCAGTGTGCTGCTCTGCCCTCAATTTGTGTTTGTTCCTCTCTTCTTATTCCCTCAGTTACCATTTAAAGGCTGATTTCCTGGTGCTTTTTGCTTTCTCTCATTTATGCCTACAGGAAGTGCTGTCATACTTGTATGTGCATACTTCTGTTGAATGCCAAATATAAGGTCATTAAAAGGAACAAAGAATTGGGGCCAGAGGTGGCAGAAGTATTCACATCCTTTAGTCCTGCATTCAAAAATTTGAGAATAAACATATATACATCGTAAACTGAGTATTTCTTGCTATACAGTTCGATAACTCCCGGATTATATTCACTGATATATTAACAGCATGTGTAAGCAGCAATCTCATGTTTAGAATTGGTCAAGATAGAGGCTAAATTGAACTACTTTTGGGTAGTTAAATCTACAAAAATGCAGCTGATTTTATTAGTTTATACTTGGTTTTGTGTGTGAAATGTCATTCTGCCAAGTGACTAGTAACCACTAGTTGTTGAAGAGGAGTAACATGTACAATATTTCCCCCTCAGATGTAGTGTAGAAGTATAAAGTAACATAAAACACAAATATGTGTCAGTGCAACTTCATCAAAAAGCACAGCACTTTACAGTACATTCCACCACTAACCAAGACGGTGACTAATGGTTATTTTAATAATAGATTAATCTGCCAATTACTTTCTGGATTAGATGATTGATCACCTGATCTATTGAATGTGGGAAGAGGGGGGAAATCACAATTTCCTAAAGGCTGTGGTGACGCCTTAAAATGGCTTCTTTTGCCTGATCAGTGGTCAAAAAACCCAAAGTTTAACAGGTTACTATCAAATGAGACAAAGAAAAGCAGCAAATCCTGACATCTGAGAAGCGGGACCAGAGAAGGTTTGGCAATTCTCGAGAAATGACTCCAACAATTAATTGATTATCAGAATTGTTGCTGATTAATTCTCTGCAGATTGATTAATTGCGTAATTGTTTCAGCTCTAAGTGCATCAGTGCCAACGCTGTAGCAAAATGAAGTGGTCTTCTCTCTACTCTCTGTATAAAATACTGCTTACAGTACCATGTTTCAGGAGAAATTTAATACAGCACTTAATGGCCCATTGATATGTGCACACTTGTGAAGTATTTCATAGCCTGTACGTTGATATCACCACAGTACATCATTTGTAACAATAATATACTCTTCTATTTAAAGAAATTGAATTTATTGCTCATTAAATTTACATTAAACTCTGCTTAATAAGCCTTACTCTAATTGCTAGATAATGCATGGCACTACTTTATGTGGTGGCAGCTAATCTTACTGTTGAAAAGGGAGGGGCTGGCAGAGAACTGGCAGCTGATGCATGTAAGGAATTTTTAGCCATTAGTAGCAGATGTAACAAAGTCATGTGGGCTATGCGGTCATCATTTCACTGAGGACATCACACCTCCAGGCTGTTTCTTTTTTCCCCCTGCTTTATCTGCTCTGAAATTAGCTGCTGTGCAATCTGTGTGAAGGCACAAGTTCTCATCTGTAAGTCGAATGTATTTAAGCCATCACGGCCTCGCCTGTGCATGGGCGGTGTGTGCATGTGCATCAAACTTCACACTCTTTTGGAGATAGCTTATAAAATGGGCCTGAGCGCAGAGGTGCCTTGCAGCTCACAGTGAATAGGCAGATTTAGTATTTGTCCTTCCAAGTCGGAGGTTGTAGCAAGTCAGCCAGTTTACACAGAAAGAAGTTGGTTATGGTGGTCCATGTTGAAAAAAAAAATTGAAAATCGCTTTCTGTCCTTGACTTCATATTCTTTTCAGTTTCTGAAAGACTCCAATCTCTCCTTAAAAACATCACCTTGGGTGCCAGGTACATGGCGTTTTTGTCCATGTACTTTTATAGTGGGACCTTCAAGTAAATACTGTATCTGATTGTTTTGTCAAGGTCACGGGGGTGCAGCTGTAGACATGCTATCACTTTGAGTCATGTAGAAAATATATATATATATATATATAAAAAAGAAAAAATCCGGACATTTCTATGCAAGGGATTTGTAATGCGGTGTCAAACTGAATGACAAACTAAGGACAATCAAAAACGTGTCTGACTGTCTGTGTTGAAATGTAGTAAACAGTCAATTAGCAGAAACAGACAGATGACGGGTCCTTTCATGACTGTGGGGACAGAAGCTTCCATTCATGACTGTGCTGTGGTAATGAGGAGGAGAGCTGATGTGTCCGCTTATGAATATGACATTGTTCTCTCTGTTCCCTGGATCTGAGAGACCTCACTCTATTGGCTGTGATGCGTAGACGGTGTCAACCAGGTCCACAATGGAAAAAAATGGAAATGCAATGTTTTTGTTTAGAAAGGGGCATAGAGTGCACATTAGTATGGGTGATGGAGCAATTACAAGCCACCATTAAGGCTGTGGAGCAGTCAAAGCACAGTACTTCCTTAGTGAAGAACTCCACTGGGCAGATATGCTTTGCACTTTAAGTCAACCAAAATTTTTAACAAATGAGAATCCAGTTCAGTAAAATGGAGATACTTAAAAAACAATGGCTAACAACGATCCCTTCGTCCCCCCCCTAAATGTTCCCTGCGGTTATGTTTGGCGAACTATTGAGGATCATCCTCAGTCTGACTATTCATCTGTCTCTCACACACACATCACAGATGCCAGTAATTGTGTTTTTTTTTTTACTGGGGTTGGAGGGAATTCAAGTTTTGACACCTGTAAACCTTCCCTAAATTTTACCACAGTGTACTGCATTGCCAGATCATTTTAAAATTGATAGTAGAGGAGCTGGAGGGAGAATACGATTGATACTTGAATGTAAGTGGGCGCTGTTGTACTGTCTCCTGCCATAAGATGATTTCATAAATGTTCAGTGATTCAACTGCTAAAATATCCAAATGACTCCACTTAATAGCAAACTATCTTAACTTGTTGGTGTCAGTTTTTCCACTACACCCTACTTCACTGTCTGCACTTGCTGGTTGTGTAGCCATGTTGGGTCTTGTCTGTTGTCATAGTTGGGAAACAGCTGCAAATATATGCTGCTCTTTGAGGAAGTGGTGAGGGACAGATTCTAAAATGTATGAATGAAAGTAATGTACGCATGACAATTTTTCCATCTGTTGCTGCCACTTTATGCAAATCAAGACCTTCTTTCTGACTCTTCCTTGTAATATGGAGAGGCAAAGTTTTCCATATTAAATAAATAAATAAATAAGACATTATGAAGAAAATAACCATGAATAATTAAAGACAAAATATATGATATAACCATGAAACAGTACAATAATCCAATTAATCCAATACATTTTTCAAAACTCTGACAGGACAAATGGAGCAGTTCCATTTCTGCGATGGTTATCCGCTCATTTAGACACAAGCAACAGCCAGTCACATACCTGGCCTGTGGAGGCAACTTCTTTCACATTGTTTGATCGTTTTCACATGCATTATGAAAATATTAATCATAGCCACTTTGATATTGAACTCTTTGGGTCTTTATACTGATATGGTTTACCTGATTTACCTAATGGGGGCACTATACAGTATATATAAATCATCCAGTGTGTCATGTCTCTCTTTGCTCTCTCTGGTATTTTAAAAGTCGCTGAGCAGGCCACTGCAACATTTGTTGTTGCATTTTCTCAGAAGTTGGAGATGCATCACAGATTATCAAAAAATTACACTGATCAGCCCAAAGGGCCGCTCAATATAATTTGTTCACTCATCCATGTGTCATATGCAATATTGGAGACATCAATGATCTGACACTCACAAATATTAGAAAGCATTTCATCAGAGCATCACAGCATTAAAATGACAGCGTTTGGCTCAAATGGGAACCACAATTACAGCCTAGGAATACGAAGAGCATATTTCTTACTGATGATGGTCCAGACAGTGAATTTATCATTTACTGCTGTTTTGTTATGCACCATCTAAAATATTTAGATCATATTTTTAAGAAACTGTCCCGTCCATGAGATAGCAGCTAAAGAGAAATTCAACAGCACAACCTTGAGAGTGGATTTGACTCAGAGCAGAACTCACGACATTAAGACTAAATAACTGCTGATCAATATGGAGGAGAAAGGACTCTTTCTGAGAGCAAAGACTGAATCTCTAATCAATAAATTTAGTTATCGAGCTTCCACTAATCCACTGCTTGAACTGGAATGAAAACGGTTCCGCTGCTTTAATCAGCAGCTGCACAGTGTTTTTTTTTTTTTTCCTGGTCTAAGAAAAATGACCAGTGAGTGAGGCTCATCCTTGTATTAGTTTCTTCTTTTGGTTACATTTATAGCTATTAACTTGAGAGGCTGTTTGGGAATTGGTTGGCCCACGCCCCTTTTGGACTGGCCCTATCTACTGTGTCCACTGTGGTTTGATGTTAGGCCATTCACTTCTATAGAAATGTGAAGGCAAGCGCTTCCCTCTCTCTGCCAGAGCTCAGTTGCACCTTGCATTTCAGACAACAGGAGAGTTGCTGCACCTTTCTATCTCCTCTCCGGGCTTGTTTGAGCAGATCTGAGCCTGATAAAATAACCACTGTGTACCTAGAGTCCTCTGTAAGCAGCTGCACATAGGTGGAAGTAATGCAACGCGGCTGGAGGAAAAACAAAAGTACAAGTACTCCGTATCAGTGAGTGAATGCAAACACTTCACTAATCAATAAATCTTCCATCGCTAAGGGAAATGTGCTGCAGCTGCCACAATGTACTGTTGGATAAAGATTAAAAATGTAAAAAATCAAATTTCCCCAGATTTATATCTTGCTTATACACAGTGAGATATTAGTACAGGTACTCTTCCTGCTTAACACCATCCTGTGAAATCAGTCGCTCCCTTTCTTGTTGGAGTGCTGTTTGCAAATGCATTTATGCAGACTGAATGAAATATTATTCCCTTACACAGCAGGATACAGCTCAACTTGGGGACAGCATTAGAATAGCTCGGTCCTTCCAAGTTTCTGTGTTTTTCTTTTCAGCGGTGCCCCCATTGCACCATAATGCTCCTCTAATTTTGTTTGAACAATATACTCAGGGATGCCAGCTGGAAAGAACAAACACGTCTCAAAGAAACAACATTAAATACACTTAAGGACCAGAAAAACAGAACCCCCTCTTTAATGTAATGCAATACAATAGCTTGACAGTAAATTCTTCCTTAAATGTTCTGTTTTTGATTAAGGGTTGCAACTGAAGATTGTTTTCCTCAATTAATCTGTCAATTATTTTTCCATTTAATTGGTCCATTGTTTAGACTACAACTAAACATAAACATTTTCATGAGTCGAAGGTAATTTCTTGAAATTGCTCTGTTTTGTCATACTCACCGTCTCTAAGATCAAGAAAAGCAGAAAATCCTCACATTTGAGAAGATGGATCATTTTTGCTTAAAAAAGAAAACTAATAAATTGATCATCGGAAATTGGGTTTGCAATGATGCTTTTTATTGTTTGACTTATTAGTTAATTGACCAATCAGTATTTGTGTGTTGACTCCACTGTATGGTCCCTTTTTTACAATGAGTGCAACCCAAAATGTCAAGATGCAGAGTTGAAAACGACCATATCTGAGATATAGTTGGACATTTTTGGGAAATACACATATTTGCTTTGTTGCTAAGAGTTCTCTCTCTCCCTATCATGCCAGCTGCTGGTTATAGCTTTGTATGTAACATACAGACATGACTGGTATTAATCTTCCCATGTAATGCTTGGAAAGTAAGTAAATAAGTGTATTTGCTGAAATGTGTTGAACTTTTCCTTTAAGTCAACACAACACTGACACTCAACAACCTTTCAAAAATGCAAGCTCCACATTACAGGATTTTTGTTGGAGTAACCGGATTACAAAATAGAAATTCCTGTAGGGGTTTCTGGATGCACTCTGGTTTTAGGAAAATGGTTATTGCACATCCTCATTTACTCTAGGTGGTTCCTAATATACTAAGTGGATTGCTTGGGGGATAATTTGGCAGGGAAATGTGTCCATTCACATAAACTCAGGTTTGTACTCCTTTAAATGCATACTTGCCAGTCTGGTTGTAGTGGTGGTCTTTAGTGAGGCTATAAATGTGAAAGAAAAGATCATTTTTACAGAATTTCCAGTGGATGTAGAACTTTTTACCTCTTCTCCAGGTGAATCCTAAGAAAATTCTTATGTTGTTTACTTTGAAGAGAGCTGTTGTCTGACAGGTTGATGCCGCCTGCCTTGTGGGCATCATGCTCTTGAGTTATCAGCGTGACGATAGACCCATCTTAATTACTCTCAGATACAGCACTATAATCTGTCATTGTCAGGCAGATCAAGACTGTGCAAACCAAGCACTAAGGCTCATTCACCCAAACCAGAAGCCTATTGATTAGTTCTCATACTTGAGTCATTGCGCTGTGGAGAGACATGGGAGGCAATAGAGCTAATGGAAGGGGGAAACTCAAAGTCACATTGTTTACATCTAAGATGACAGGTAAATGTATTTGAAAGGAAATATGGGCTTGATCCATTGGCTTCCAAACAGCAGTCTGTCTGTAACTAACAAGGAAAGTAAACATCGAGCTGCCAAACGAACAACTGGCCTGCCGTTCAGATTGTGAGCTTACTGCACTGCAGCTTTTCTACTTCTACATCAGATACATTTCTCTGCTTAGCATAACTGAACACTTTGATTTGCTGTAACCTTTTGTAAAAATATAGATATTTCCCTGATTTATAAAGGGATTCCTAACATCCCCACAGCCCACAAACGCCACTTTTATCACATGGGTGGGCTTTTGTAGGTGGTGATGGTGGTGAATACCAGCATAGATGTTCTCCATACTACATAGTATCTCCATATACACTATCTTCTATTTACTAATATCTATAGTTTACCATTTTTATATACAGCCTGTTTTTATACTAACAGGACATGATACAATACTTGCACGAGCGGACGTCAAACAGCAACTTCACAATCCCTCTGCCAATTAAACTCAACAACGACACAGTAAAATGTTTTAAAATGTTTTTCCAGAAAATTTTTTTTTCACAGGTGTTCCTGTTTCGCACAATTAGTTTCAATTATCCTTATAGCACTGCATTGACAGCAACCTCAAAAATCAACTTTTTTTTTTTTTAGTCAGCAAACCGACTGTTTCAAATATATTCTTTTCTAGTGTGAACACGCTGCAGAATCTAATTTAAAATAAGTATTATAGATATAGATTCTGTGCCTCCTGATACAAAACACCCTCCTGCAGTTGTAGAGTTTTGCATCTTTGGTACAAAATAACATTTTTTTAAACTCCTTAAACTACTATTATTAGTACTTGCTATAACATCTACATCATATCCAGTTGTTTTACAGTTCAGGCTTGATTTACTAAAAAACATCAGTTTGCAGCATCAGTGAAAAGTCACGTTTTTTTTATGCTTGTATTAAAAGATGTATGAATCAGTTTAGTCCTGAGAGGTGAACAAAGTTATAACCAAAGCCCCAAAACATATAAAGAAATTTCATTGCAAACTTTGCATTTTCTCTTGACGCACTTTTTTTTCTTCATTTAACTAATAACTTTATTTAGTTTTGTTCTGCTCCTGTTGTGCAGGAATTGATTTAGATTTTTTCCTCTTTCTCTTCTGTTTTCCCAGTGGGTTCTAACAGGGGTGTTGGAGTTTGTTGACTCTCCTTTAATGAGCTATGGACCTTTTTTAATGGAGTCAGCAGTGCAAGTTTTTTTTCTTTACCCTTATGTACTGATGTTTGGTTTGTTTTGTTGTGGTTTTCCTATTTTACAGTACTTTCTAAGTTTCCTATTAAAAATCTTGCACGACTTCCATAGTATGAGATAGTTCACACTGATGGATCTCAATAGCAGACCTCCATTAATGCTATTCATTTGTCAAGATAAGCCGATTGCACTTGTCAGATTTGCACTCAGAGTTAATTCTTTCATCTTGGTTCTTTGTTCCACCAGTGTACCAATGCTGTATAAAAAAGTTAAGAGCAGTTATATTTGTGAAGATAGATATACTCAAAAGTGAACTATTTCTGAAACTTTTTTGTGAATCTGCTCTGGAGTTTTATGGCATAGCATGAGAGGCATCTTGCCAATTATTACAAAGGATCTTCCTTTTATTAATTAGCTTTAATTATATTATCCACTCATAATGATTGAAATATTGATGGGTAAACTGACATGATCAGGCAGAGATGTAAACACCACCCACATCCACATTCAGCATTTAATGTTGAATAGAAGTTATAGCCAAAGACATCTGACCTGATTTACTATGTATGTCACTATTTTCTAAACCTACCTATTTTAAAGTAGCAGTACTATAGTGGCTAACGTGTTTCTCGATATCTATCTATATATGCACTTTATAGTGGTGAATTAAATATGTGTATGTGGACTAGAAGCTACAGCAGGTTTTTCATGACAAACTCATAAGAATACAGTAGATAAGATGTGTGCCAGAAACAGGACAGCTCAGTGACAGAATAACAAAGTGGCACTGCCGCACACTCAGGTACCTCTGGTGTAGTGACAGCTCTTGAGCAAGAGGGACCTTTGTCTTTTTGGACGGCGCTGTGGCTTACAAGCAGAAATCTATAATTTGGTGTCCACACAAGCTGAAGGAACAAGCAAAGTTCATTCCTCTCAGAGAGGTGCTTTCAGTTCTTCATGCTCTTTTCTGCAATCAGGTCTCATTTAGTTTGGACAGTCAATGATGCGCCCATAAATTTAATTGGTCATTGTAAAGTCTGCGCCCTCTCCAAAACTGTGTTTCAATTGGTTTTCTGTTATCCTCCAAGGCCGAACACATGCCAGCACTCATTAGCACAGAGCTGCTGTTTGCGAAAAGAAAAAAAAGGTTCAGCACCTATCTTCTTTGACTTCTTGCTTTTTATGTGGCTTTAGGATGGGAGATTACAGTAATTAGAGAAATGTATGGACACAGTGGTTCAGTGCTGAGTGTTTGTGTGAGACTGAACTTTACTCTGTCCCTCATGTTGTGTATGAACCATATATAGATTTTTATTTTTATTTTTTGCGAGCTTTAGTGTTGCTCTCTTAAATAAATCTCCCGCTCTCACAAGAGCTGTCAACCTATTTAATGGAAGCACAATAGCTGTTTGTACTATATGCCAATGCCCTTCCCCTATGTGAAATGTGAGGGCTGGGCACATTACACAAAGAACAACTTTTCACTCTTATTTTTCTCGAGGCGCAGTGGTTCATAAACAGGATCATTACTGAAATTGTCAGTTTATGCAGCCATAAATACTGTTTCATCCCCAGTTTGGCAGCAGTGATTCAGTAGCATGCAGATTCAACCACACTGAACTGAATGCGCCTTAATAATAACTTAAGTAAAAAAATTCAAAAACTTTTTATGCATATTATTATTTAATGTGTATCAGGACTGAATTATGGGGACCTCTGGCCTTTTCAATATGTTGCTTGCATTGCCTTTGGCAGTTTAGTTTGTCGGCTGTATATTTTCACTTGCAACTCCTTCACATCCTGGGAGGGTTTCCTCTTGGGAGAAACGCCCCCAAAACTCTAACTACATTACCAAACTGTACGTCACACTGCTTTTAAAAGAGATGAGGAGCTGATGTGAATTGCCCTGATTGTTACCAGCTCCTAACACTGATGTATGATAATAGCTTCGGTCTAATTCCAGCCTGTTTCCATGTGCAGCATGGGTGCACCACTAGGTCTATGGCCATCAGATCCTGATTCAGATGTTGCTAAATGGCACAAACAGAAATCTCTCAATAGAAGTAAGGTGGATGATATGCATGAAATATTATATTGATTATTTTGGCAGGTATTGTGATTGTGATATGAGTCACGATTTGAGTAGGAATTCTTGCGTTTCATTGTCACTGGAAAAAAAAAGACCTTTTTATCAAAATTGTAGCTTCTTCAATTCTGATAATATTTTGATTCAGCCTCAGAAATGGGAATAAAACAGTTCTAACGTTGCAATAAGATTTTGTCTTCATGTAAGACCCCATTGGTCATAAGAAGCTGATTGAGAAAATATGTTTCAGCGTTCTCGCACAAAAGCACTTCCATAGAAACACATTTGTATCCAGCTCCAGATGTGGGATGGCTGATTAGTTTTAAGTGTATTTTCTCTTAAATGTTTTTTTATTTAGCAGTCGCTCAATGCAATGTATTCATCTTATGTGTATGTCACTTGAAGTTTTAAAGGATATATAGATCTAATGTTGTTAACTGGATTTGTAAATGCACCCAAACACAGGCAGATGTTTGGCACCTTCAATACAGTGGTAGACCACTGTGAAGTGGTTTATATTTATCTTTTCATGTAGTTTGTAGTAGAAATATTGTCTTGGATCTCAGCAAAATGTATCTCAGAGAAATATGGGCAAAATATTTTTACAACTTCACTCTGTGGTCCAAACTTGCCACATGAAAAGTTTTGTTTTGTCAGCACAAGTCAAACTTGACTCTGTATAGAAAACCTCAGAGGAAGACAGAGCTGCTCTAGTCTAAAAACAGATATCAATAAATGTAAACAGCACTGGCCTAGGGATGTCATTAAAGAGAATAGCATGTCTAGACCTCATAAAACCAAAACATATTGTTATTTCGAAGCAGCAGGAGTTATTGCCTGTGAGCACTAAGATGACATCCATCAATTTAGGGTTTTATTGGAAAATGTAGATGGGCTGCTTGGGAGATGTAAATGATTTACTTAGCATAAAGTTTTGCTTGAACGGGCAGGGAGATAGTGTAGTTAGTGAGGGTAGGGAAGTATTTGTGTGACAAAGCCGGTATTGAAGCAAAAGCTGATTTTCCCAAAGCCTGAGAGAATCGCGATCTGTGCATGAATAAATAGGCTGGACCTGCACAACGTGGATTATTCTGCTTCAAATATCAGTAGACTTAAGGGTTGTCAAATGGCATACATGTATAATAGGATTGTTGTACATGATTTCATTTTGTCACTTGTACCCGAATGTCATATCTTCTAAGGTTTGCACTGATTGTTTCTCACTGTTTGCACAAATTGCTGTTTTATTCCCTGTGCCATTTTCATGTTGCACGTTCAGGCCAATTGAACAGAACCTCTTCACATTTCAAATTCTTTTCATTGAATTTCTGACGATATGATGGCAAATGAAAACTCTGTCTGTAATGAAGGCAGTTTAAACAATAGATCTGAGCACAGACAAATCACTATTAACTTCTGTATGACAATATGTGTTGGGATAACAACTGGAGTAAATTGAATTTGCATGAAAAACATTTTAGATTTGGTGCGTGGAAGTTTGTAAAATTCCACGCCACATTTTTTGACATGCTAGAGCTTCAAAGTGGAGAGCATTTGCATGCAGTTGTGTATCACTTTGACATGTTGGCCTCATCTTTCAGTAAATCTCAAATCTACATTTATTCAAATGTGTTCAGTGCGGTGAAGGTTGACACTGCATAATCCATCAAAATGTTCCATTTCAAGAGAGGGGCTGGAATTATTTGAATCATCAGAAAGCAGCCTTGCTTGTGGTGAAGTGGGGGTAAAAACTGTTGAAAGTTTTAACCCAGGGAACAGAAAAATCTATTGATTATATATGGCGTGAAATCACCTAGTTGTAAAACTGAAGTCTTTTTTCTCAGTCTGACCTTGTCTTTCTACTTTCTAATACAACTGAGTGTTTCTACCAGGAAAAAAGAGTAGATTATCTATTTTATGTCAGTTGTAGTTGTGAAAGAAAAGACAGTTTAGGTCATTATCAGGAGTAAAAAATGTGTTTTTTGCAATATATTCGATAAAGACGTGGACGTTGTGATGCCTTTGGTTTTCAGCATGAAACACCCTGATCTCTTGCCACATCTGGCCTGAGACAGTTTTTATTTTTCTTGCCATAAATTGTATATTTCTGCTGCATATACTTGTTTTACAGTCAATAATAAAAACCCAAGACACAGTCATCTTCACGCTAATGAAATCATTTCATATTTTATGTGAAAGGCAGAAACAGCTTGCAACAAAGAGGTCCATTTTCACACTCACCTCTAGGATTCATAAACATCTAAATTTCACCTCGTGTTTAAATGTGCAAGTTGAGATTTTTTCTCTTAACGCCTGTGTGCTTAGTGAAATTACAAGTTTGTCTTATTGTTGCACAGTTATTTGGTTTATTCATAGTTTATTACATTTATCTTTACATTTTTTTTTACCATTAAGTCTGTTCCTTTTTGCGTTAGCTTACATCGTCATTCGGAGCTATTACTGCAGTTTGCAGCAAAGAAAACGGCACTGAAACTTTCACATCTAATACAGCTAACTAAAAAATATCTGCAGCAGATAGAGAAGATAATCATTCTTTCCTTTTCCGTTACAAGGACGTTTAAATGTCTACATAAATGGAAAGCTGATAACTATTCTGTATAAATGTTCATATCTTCCTTTCTTTTTCACTTTAGTAGTATTTTATGTTCATTTCTAGTTGTTGCATTTAAGGAAGTGGTTTAAATTCCCCAGTTGTAACATAATGGGTGAAAACTGAAGAGAATAGTGAAGAGAACAAAGATGTGTTTAAGCTGTTGTCTTTTCTGTGACTTCAGTCAAGGTTGTGGCTGAGTCCAGTGTGTTATGTGACGCTTTCATTGACACAGATATCAGCTCTCCACCTCATGTGTGTATTGTGGAGCCGGGAGGCTATTTTTTTTTTTTTTTTATCGTTCCTGTGTCTAATCTCAAGGTTGGACTGTGTGGTAAGGGACCAATGTGTAAAAAATGGATTAAGCAGCATTTTGCTGTGCTTCAGCTAAGGTCAAAACTGTACCCTTAATCTCAGTCACACTTCTGTGGTGTTTTTATAGATCAAAATTGAATTTTGTTGATTAAATACAGCTTAGGTGTCTATGACACAGAAGCAATTACTAATCTTTAGCAGTATTTTTTTCTTTCACCATAGTGCAACCCTTTGTTTTCATTATTATCTGATTCAAGCATAATGCATTCACTCCAAATCCATTTGGACTTCTTTAAGTTCACAAAGAATTACAATAGTTGGTAATTTGACATGTCTGTCAAATCATTTTCATTTATATATTTACATTTTATTTATAACAATCTTTTTCCTCAGACACTTGGTTAGGATAAGAAAAAAAGCTCTACCCTTGAGTCTCAGAACATTGATACCACTCTCATTTCTGTTAGCTTAGCTTAGCATAAAGACTGGAAATGGGGGGAAACAGCTAGCCTGCCTCTGTCCAAAAGTAAAAAAAAAAAAAAAAGTCACTTTTGAAGTTCATGAATTGAAAACTGTGACAACAATTGGTAAAAATATTTGAAGAATATGGATCAGAGCAGATATCTCTGCTTCAACATATGGAGCCACACCCTTTCAGTTCATAATTCTGCCTGGAGATGTTTTGCTTTCTTAAACACTTCTTTGCAAGGAATAGGAGGAACAAACAAACAGTCTGAACAGATTTATTTTGACACGTTTGTCTTAGTTATTTGCACAAACGGTGAGCATCACTCCTGCAGAATAAAGAGATACTTGTGTCTCTTTGACTTGATAACCTGTTGATCAGCCGCTCAGGCAGATGAAAAGAGAGCAGAGGGAACTTTCATGGTTACTTGGATGACACATTGAGCCCATGGCTGACGTAGTGCTGAATGACAGTTGACGGGCCCTCGGGGAAGCACCTGTCTGTCAAAATACATTGTAAGTGTAAGTGACATTATTAGGAAAATGCTGTCACCTTGTGCTTATGTAATGTGTAAAGTTTGAAATTATATATTCATAGTAAACAAACTATTAGCGTGATGGCTGGCATGTTTTGTCCAGTGATTATGCATAATTGTGTTTAATGATTCCCTAGACATCCATGCATGTCAGACAAACCAACTGCATGTTAGTTTTTGTCTCCAGCCATCACTCTTCGTGTTGAGTAGGTCACCTCCGACTATTCATCACCTCTTGTGTCATCAACACCGATGCAATTTGTGGCAAAAAAACATCTCACTCTTCACTCTGCGGCCATGTATTGCCAACCCGGACCAGCTCGGCCATCAGGCATCCACAATGGCATAATTATGGAGTATTAAACCGTCACAATGACACATCAGTCAGACAAGATATGCAAAATGCCAGCGAGGCCTACTCAGTTTAACCTTACTCTTGTCAGAATGGCCTGAAAAATGGAGGTTTGTTTGCTGCTGGATCATAATTACGATTTGTATTTATGAGACCCATCAAGCCTTCAGCGAAGAGGAGCTGCGTTTGAAGGTGACTCCGGGATGCATCACGTCAGGCTGCGGACACAGTGGAGCAAGGCTTTCAGACAAGCTGTCTCCTCTCACCAAGCCTTTTAAATCATCATCACTGTAGCCAGCTGTATGATAGTTCACATGATATATCACCTGTTAGAGCCGCAGCATACGCACCACCAGCTGACAATGAGTCTGGCAGCAAGCCGTTGAGCAGCCACAGTCGTTTGATGCTTCCGTTTCCCGTTATTAAGCCATCTTTTCCGTGCTGTTGTGTTAAGCGTCACTTAAACTGCCAGTTAGGTTTAGGGGATGTTTCTTTAGGCCCTTTTTTGTCCTACTTGTTGTTTCGGTGATGTGGCTAGCTGAATTTTTCATGACTTCAATCAGCTTGAAGGAGCTTGTTAGGCTGAAGATTCTGACACTGCTGTGATTCTGCTGTCCGTTCAAATGTTGTTCAACTGGAGCTCAGCTGTCTGTACGTTCACACAGTCTGAGTAAGCTGGCTATTCGTCATGTTCAGGCTAAAGAAACAGGTCTTCTGTGCGGCTCTGTCCATCAAAAAGCTATTGTGCTGATTGCAATAACACTGGACATGTTTAATTGTTGACATGCCGATACGATGACATTGTTAGACAGGCATTACAACTGAATTCATATGGTTACATCAGCAGCCACTTGGGGGTATTTTTTTGCCTTTTATGATGGTTAACAGCAGAGAAGTGACGGGAAATGACATGCAACAAAAACCCTGACTGGACTTGTGGTCGTTGCAGTGACATATTACTCCTCTTGGCCGCCAGGACACCATAATCAGATGAGTAAATTCAACTAAAATTAAAGGTGCATTAGATCTGGTCAGTAATTCAATATCATGTTCTATTCAGTGGAATCATATTGTGAAGATCTTGGTATTAATTGTTCTTTTGTCTAAATGAATGGTTCTGAGCAGGCTGGCTATTTTGTGCTATATGTCAGTATCAAAAAATGTCATTAATATTGTCACAGTGATTTCAACAAGGACATTTCAGGTGCACTCACATTTGTTTTGACTTGTAAATATAAGCGGTTGAGATAAACATAATTAAAGTGTGAAGTCATTTGGAACCTGTCAGATTGCCTTTATGATTGTGTCATGAACTCTGTAAAGCTGTATTTAGCAGCGTCCTGTTATCTCGACATCTAAGCTGTTAATTTCAATGTGACCAATAGGTTTTACGACCATAAATGATTGAAAATGCATCTGGAGTCTTATGACAATAATAGGACATTGTTTTATTTTATGTTTTTCTTGATGTCCACAAATCCAATGAGAAGACAAAAACCATGAATGAATTGATCCCGCTAACATGTATCTGCAGCCTCTCACACTGTAGCTTATGGCCATAGAACTGTTGTCCGAAAACTATTTAAAAGATAAGCCACACTGTTGTGCTTGATGACAACTGGTGGTTCATTTATTACCATGACATGCCACTATGGTTTATTTTGAGTGAATCCCACATTCACCATCCTCCAGCAAGAAATACTCTACTACGCCTTATACTTTCAGGTGATATTCAGATTGCTCTGTTTACCTTTGGTGTCTTGCCAGTTGAATGTAAATGTTGCCATGAACAAACCAAATAACAGAATGTGTATTTCCACTTGAGGTGTCTTGACTAAATATGACATTCTGTTGGTTAAAAATAAGGATGTAAGGTGTGTTTGCCAGCTTCTAACACAGGAAACAGAAAAGATGCTCTCAGTAGTAACAGTGGATCCTAATATGAACAGTAAAGAACAGCGAAATGCCAGATTTAACACCTTGTTTCTCAAACGAGTGTGAATTTAACCCATTTATTTGAACCAAATTAGGATTTTTACACACAAACCTACGACTAGGAAAGCAGGACTCTGATGTGAAAGTAGCCACTGTGTACATACAGGGATGTCCTTGTTTTTTCTTTTTTCTTTCACTCCCATTTCATTGTTTTTCTTCCCTCACTCCTCTTTATGTGCCACAGCCACTTATTACAGTTAGAGGGCAGGTGTGTGTCTGGCCTCAGCTGGGCATTATCCTGGCCCAGATTGTCCTTGGACCCCCATGTCTGTCTCATAACCTCGGCTGCGGCAGCCCCATATATCACTGGCTATTCTTAAAGCTTTCCTTACCATTGATTATTCCTCTTTAGTCTGATTCAGAAATGATCAAAGGCAAAGCATCAAAGCACTTTATGGAGGTAATTATTCACTCATTAGCCATATGTTTGACAAGTACACCCTCCTGGCATTGGAAACCCCTCTATTAATCATAAACACAGATCTGACAGAAGGAGATGATGAAATATATATATCCTGACAGAGAATCAGTAAGATGATATTATTGATGGATTACAGAGTGAGCTGTCATGAAATGGCACAGCCTTTACTTGATGTATGACTGCTGAGAATATATTTTGGGTCATCTTTGCTGCCACCATATTTCTTCACAGACCATGTTGCAGTCATCATTATCAGTCTGACCTGCTTGGGGAATTTTTCTCCCCATTCAAACACCCAGATGTCAACACATACAGCTTGTTATAACTGAAACAATCTAAACAAATGATCTCACCGGCCACCTAAACATGTTTTCCTCCACATAATATGAAGATGATACCCCCCCT
>NW_019524408.1:106518-138904 GCF_002814215.2 Seriola lalandi dorsalis | reverse complement strand
CCCCGCCCCCTCCTAACCAGCCACCCACTCTCTGTCTCCTGTCTTCCTGGGCAATCTCCCCAGGCTGCGAGGACAAGACAGGACAGGAGAGGATAAATTACAGCCACAGAGCCCGACTCTCTCTCATGCTTTCATTTGCACCAGCAATTAATCAGCCATCACTGGAGAGCTCTTGCATGTCAGGCTGAGGATTTTATTAGGGATGTCCTTTATGGGCCTTAATGAGACTTATGTCTTCCTTGAGTATTTCATTTGCTGCACATAGCCTGGCTGCTTGTAACCTTGAGGTGAGGAGTTTTTTTTCTCTCTCTACAACAGTAAAGCTTGGCAGGGTTTTGTTACTCACCTCTCAATGATCTTGAGTTGATTCGCTCTTTCATCCACTGCCTCCCTCACTATTACAGATCCTCTAGTCTTGCAGTTGTCTAATTTTAGACACAATTAGGCCTGATTTGTTTTTGTTTTATTCTGACATTCCTCCTGGCCCCGGTTTTGAAATACAGCGCAAGTGAGTTATTGAAAATGTGGCAAATCACCTTCTGTTTTGTGAAATGCAGAGGGAGACAGTTATGCATCACAATAACTGCTTCAGCATGATTGAAATAAAACGTTGAGCATGATCAGTCAAATACAACTCATTGGCTGAATGGATATATGTTATTATTATTACCATTATATTTGAGTCACAGAGTTTGAAGGCACATTTTCTCAAACAGCTTGTTACTGTAAATGATATGCTCCTACTTGAACAGGGTTTTATTCCAAAACAGGGACAGTTTTTATTATTTCACATGAGACATTTTGTGTTTTTGTCTGTGCCCTTCTCACTGATTTGAAGAGGGTGGGGCTCAGTTGGAAAAAGGTGGTGTCATGTACAGTGCCTCTGTGCATCAATCAGGATTTAACAGCAGTTGTGAGGTTGTTTTGCTCTTTGTCAGGCCTCGGTCAGTCAAATCTGATGAAACCACACCCACACAGTCCCGATGAAGCAGTTTTCTTGGAGCTTTAAACTCTTGGGATATAATGCATAAGGATATTTTATCTAAACTTCACCTTAAGTCTATGCATATTTAGTCATGGATATTTCATGGTATAGAGATTCAAAATTAAGTCTTCAAGGGCTTTAATGCTATTTTACTATAAATATACTGGCTAATCTTTAAAAAAGAAAAAAGGGTCGTTAAAAAACATTTCCCACTGGAGTCATTTAGACTCTATGGTTAAAAAAAATTCTACTGAACAATAAAATATTCTTGACCCTTTTTTTCTTTTCCAAACCAGATATAGCCAGACATAACACATTACCATGAATATGAACCACAATTTAAAAAAAGTTATCATCAGCTGTATTAATGCCTCTCCCAATATTTTATACTTTCATGCAGAATAGCAAAATGAACAAGGACATTTCTGGAGGCCTGAATTAGGAAACGCAGTTGCAATTTAACATTATAATCCGGTAAGATTTCAATCCTGGTTACAGATGTGGTTATTGTACAACAAACACTCCTTGACCAGTTACTTTGTCAGAGTTGCAACAGCAGAGCTATCTGTTTACAGTGCAGCCACACAAGCTGCTGTTTTAATAAGTAGTTTTATTTAGAACCAGTGCTTAAACTAAACTAAAACAGAGCTGGAGCTGACTGCTCAAATGACAGTAGTGAACAGTACAAGTGAGGCTGATGCCAATGAGATCAAACTGAATGCATTGTTTTCCTGTGAATCCCTTGTGCAGGAATGGCAGACTCCGCTACCAAAAAAAACTACTATAAGGGAGATAATTACCAAATGCAAATACGTTGAATGGCAGAAAAAAATGCCGACCTAAATAGTGTCACACAGTGGGAAGTGTTGTTTAAAAGACCATCTGGGTATTTCAAAGATTGCTGAAACATTGGATGCTCTATCTCTCATAACGTAACGCATGGTTGTTTTTCTCTGTCGAGCAAATAAAATATCTGTAAAATACTTAATTGGTTCAATTACAAACCAGTGCTAACTTGTACTGAATACACACTGAAAATTCTGACTTGTATGTTTTGGGGGAAAAAAAAACTCAGGGCAACAAATTAAACACTTTCTTCCATCTTTGGCTGTTTTCCTCCTTTTTATCATTGTGTTGTTGGAGATTTTGAAGCTGGCTGTTCAGTTTTGTGTGTGCCCAAACAGCACCAGCTACAATCACAGTGAAAATACTTGAGTGGGCGTCACCCAGTTAACCCATAACCACAGAGTCAACCAGTAAGAGGATATGGAGGCCATCTGGTAGCATTTTTACAGTATGGTGTGGCAGTTTGCCCATGTGTGCTACAGGAAGGGTCGTATGACGGTCATGAAAGAGAGAGCCTCTGGAATTCTCCAAGGACAACCACATGAATATTCTCAGATAAATTTTCTGGGTCAGACGTAAGCTCAACCAAAGTACATGACCTGATCACATCTGTCGCCAGGTTGTGAAGCATGAATGATCAAACTACATGACCTTTAAAAACTTAAATGATATCTTGCATTTCTTAAAGCTGACTTTGCAGTGTGTGACAGAACCCCCCCCCCTTTTTTTTTTTTCTCTTTTCTTTCTAAGACACTGTATTTTAATAAGTAGAACATTTTGCTGGGCTGCTGCAAGTTTGGAAAAAGTTTGAGGAACTAAACTAAAACTAAGAATTGAACATCATTATTATGTAAATGAAAGAAAAACAATATTGTAATCATTGGTAATGGTCCATAACATAACTGAACTGAACAGAACGGAAGATAGACGGAGAAGTACAATTTTGAGGTGATTGTACTTCACTTGAGTGTTTCCAAGTGTAATTTCAACAGGATATGCTTTATGAGCAGCAGCAAGTGATTTTCACTAACTTTTATTTACCCCAGGTCTTGCCTGTCAGGTTACATAGAGGCCACTGTATACTGCAGACACTACTGAGGACTGGAAATCAAGCACTTTTTTTGAGGGGGGAATAAAGTAAATAAATAAAACATCTATATAATATATATTTTTAATGACACGGAATATTCATCTAGAACATATTAATCTAATTGTATTATTGTATTAATAAAACTACAATTTGCATACCATTTTATTTATTTTAATAGAACACTATTAGGTTGGGAACTCCAATAACCACAATCATAAAATGCCTTATTTGCTGGAGCCATATAGATACATTAACACAGGAGAGTTTTCAGATCCTCTGGTACTTTAAATACATTTTGCTGATAATACTCAAATATCTTTTACTTAAGTAAAAGATAGCACATTTATTCAGGAGATTAATCTGTAGTGGAATATTTTTACATTGTGTTATTGGATCAAATTACTTCTTCCACATCTGTTTTTGAAAATCTGTTAATACCAGTTGCCCATCCTTTTCTGTTTAATTATAATTACTCATTGCAAATGAAGATGGATGGGTAGCTAGATAGATGGATAGAATGATCAATTGATCATGTGGGAAATTGTCAAAAATAGCGAGTGAGAAGATGTTGTTGTCTTTTAAGCCACATACTATATACATGCTGACACAGATCCACACACACGTGCATAGATGTATGTAATTATGTCCATTATTGTGAATAATATGAATAATGCAATACGGGACACCCCCCCCCACACGCGCGCACACACACACGTACGCGCGCACACAGTCCATTTTTCACTGACCACACATCGTTGGCCATCTGTGTTCCCCATTTGACAGCCAGGTGGTTCAGACTTTGGAGCACAGCAGCTTCAGTTAATTAAGGTTACCCATTTGGATCTTGTCAATGGCTAATTTGCAGATGAAAGAGTCAAAAACTTTTTCTTACTCCAGCAGCCTAAGCATTGTTTTTGTCTTCCCTAATGGCTTGGGCCTGTCAAGTGGAACAGGACTGAACAGTGCCTGCAACCCAGTCTTCAGATGCATAGATGGATAAAGTTAGTTGGGAACTGCAGTAGTCAAAAATCAATATTGAACTTAGCCAAGCTATTTACAGAACCTTCATAATGTTTGACAGAGGCTGATCCAGCTCTGACTGTGGCCAGTGATTTCCTCATATTAGCCAAAGAATTTCATTTGGAGACCACTTGAGCTGCAATGATCAGTTGATCATTGATCACTTTATCCAATTTTTAAATTTTTTTTAGCAAAAATACCAAATATTCTCTGGTTCCAGGTTCTCAAATGTGAGGAGTTATTCTCTTCTGTGTCATATACAATCGTAAACTGAATATCTTTTGGGTTTTTGGACTGTTGATAGAATAAGACAAGCAATTTGAAAACACATTCTTGGGCTGTGGGAAATTATAACAGGGATTTTCTTTTCTTACATTTCATACACCTTTATAGACTAGTTGCTGCCTTTGAGACAACACTGATTAGAAAAGCTATAATTCTATTTAAATTGAGAAAAAAAAAATGTTTTTGTTATCCCTCTATTTCTAAGCATTATATGAACAAATAGTGATTTATAACATCATTTAGTTGTAAACACATTTCAAATGTTAATGTATTTGTTATTATAACTCATCCAGTGAAGCCCCCATAAGGCATGCAACTGGTGATTAAATATAATGCAATAAAACAATATCATATAAAATGGTTGTAATTTTTAAATTATGTCTAAAAAAAATTGTGGATATACATTAATAAACACTAAAAAATGTCCTTATATGCTTTCAACTACATTATGGCCTGATATTAATAATCTAATTGTCCATATACTGCTTATAAATATTAAATGTGGGTTAAAGTAAAGTGTTAGATCACATATTTACAAATTTTAATATTTAAAAAAAACGCTCTTTCATTCTGGTTTCTCGCTTACTTGGGAATAACAGTTAATATAAGAATATATGCAGGTCCTCAGACAGAGAGGTGACATGAACAATTCTCTCCACAGGTCTTAAACCACAGAACAGAATATAACCACATTATCAAATCTTTAATATTTAAGCTGGAGCTGCGCTGTAGAATAGGAGAGTGACTTTGTGAACCCAGAGAAGAATTTATAGTCCCACACAAGCCTTATACTCTGTGTTATGTATCGTTATGAGCCAGTTAAAATATCCCCTTACCCCTGGAGATTCTTTATAGATGCCCTCACACTTGTACTATAGTTCACAATTAATTATCTATGCCACGTTTCACATATGGCTTGAGGAGAAAACAAATCATATACATGTAAATACATACATGAATAGGCCTGGATCCAGTAAAAGTCCACTGGGGAACCTAAAGTAGTTGAAAATCAAATGATGATTTTGACTTGCTAGGGCTGTGAGCTTTTTTTTTTTGCCTGTGAAGAATCGGGAAGAAAATGAGGTGCAGCCTTTTTTGCATTTTTAACCCAATTAATTTGTAGTTTGAGGTGTGACAGCGGTGAGAAGCACAAGTGGAGGAGCAGAATAATCAAATGACTCCCTCCCTGGGATTTAATAAACCAGAAAGTGCTAATTTCACCTTTGATTGCGTGCGGTATTTAATGCCTAAAGAAAGCATATCTAACTTCTCATCATGTGCCCAGTGTGCCTACTGTTTTGAGCTGCATGCATCATACTGCAAAGTGCCCTTGGCAGCAGAGAACAGATGAGAGACTGAGGAGGAGAACACGGTGACCCACAATGTTTAGACATTGATCCTAAATAAACAAATACAGGAAATCTCTGCACATTTTTTCTTCGAAATACAGAAAAGACAAAGCTCTTAAGTGCTCTAATTATTTGGTGATAAATGGGAACAACATTGATATTCCAATCACATGGTACACCTGTGGAGCCTCGGTTACTGACTGTGGTGGCTTGTACAGTCGCTTGTCTTTGGTGAAATATTGTAAATAAACAAGAACCATAGATGTTCAGGCCATCAGCTAAAACTCCCACTTAATTTTCTAGCAAATGTTAATGTACACATCCTTTTAGTAAACCTGATGTTCATGGAAGGATATACGTATAAATAATACCATGAGCCTTGCTGCTGATCTTATTTGAAATTCAACACATGAACATTTGCAAATCTGAGCCATATGTTCAAGCCATATGTTTTTTAGAATATTTTTTATTTCCAATACCTTGATTTTAAGCAAGACAAATAAATACTCAGATAAAGACTCCATTACAGGTAGCAGTAAAAGTATATAAATATTATCAGCAAAATATATGTTGAATAAAACTATTCAATAAAAAGGAGGATCTTTCATCATGAAATAATCTGTTGATTGTTTTCTTGAACAAGCCATGTATTTAAAAAAAAAAAAAAAAAAAGAAAAGAAAAGAGAAAATGTATCATCACATCATAATTACTCAGAGTCCAAAGTGACACCTTCAAATTGCTGGTTTTGTCAACCAGTAGTCCAAACCTCAAAATGATTCAGTCTACTGTCATTTGAGACAAAGAAATGCCACAAATATTCACACTGAGAAGCTGAAACCATTTTTCCTTTTTCTTTTACATTTTCACTTTGATTTTTTGTTCCCATTGCGTTCAATGATGATTATTTTCTCGATTAATCCATTCATCGGTCTATGAAATCTAAAAAATATAATAAAAAAATTACCCATCACAATTTTTGAAAATCCAAACAGTCATCATGAAATGGCTCGTTTCATCAGTCCAGCACGTAAAGATATTCAACGAGCTTTATGAGAAAGAAAAGCAGCCAGTGCTCTCATTTGAGAAAAACTGGATACTGTAAATGTTTGGCATCTTTGCTTGAAAAAATGACTGAAATGATTTGATTGACTGATTATCTTTTATATTATATGTCAATTACAGACTAATCTATTAATCAACTAATAATTCCAGATGTACTTTAAACTCTGTCCCTTCCAATAAGTTATGCAGCCAATAGTCTGACTGCTAAACTGCTCTAAACAAACAAGTCTGTGTGGAGAAGGCATTTACATGATGAAGAGTTTTATATTCACAGCCCAAAAAAAAAACGTGTTGAGCCATCATTCGACTTGTAAAAAGAATTTACATCTTAACTAACAAAAGCATTCATATAAAACTGAACTTCACAGTGCCTTACAAGATTCAGGGGGCAAATAAAGGAGGCAGACTGAGTGACTTTTCAGCACAGCCACCCACCAGCTGCCGGAACATAAATAGTAATGTATCATTATGGCTGCGCTGAGGGAAAACACCCTGTGTTTTAGTTCTTTGCGGAGGTCATGTGGCAATCGGTGGGTGTGTTCATGCAGCTCTCGCTTAGAAAAACAGGCTAAATTAGACCTTTATGATGCAGCCACGTAGACCCTCTGAATCTTACAGTGATAGTTATGGAGATGCTTGTGTTTTTTGTGTTTTTTTTTTTTTAACTTCTTTTCCTTTTTACTCTTAGGGAACAGTGTTTTCAGAGCCATTGATTGCGCTGACACTGAGAGCTGATGGAATTGACCCTGAAATAAATTAGATTTGTCTACTTCTTATTTATGTTCCATAAATATCATGAAGGAGTTTTTTTTGTTTTGTTTAAATGAGGTGATGGTGGTGGGGAAAAAAAGATCAATGAGTCTTTCTGTTTTGCTGCACGTACTCAGCTTGCAGGTTTGTCTGGAATGAGCTCCGTGGCAGATGACTCGGTGGTGTGCCCCCACATGATGCAATGCACCGCAAGTCCGTGTTTCTTTGAACTTGGGATTTCATGGTAGTCTACCAAATATTTTCTTTTTTTTTTTGTTATTGTTTTGTTGCCTTTCTTTTGTTCTGAAGTTTTGCAGTCGCCACAAATAAAGTATCTGTAGATAAAAGCTGAAAAACATTACTGTCAGCATATTTGTGTTGCTTTTCTGATTAGGATCTATATGATTTTGGATATTTAGATAGAATTTAGTCATAAATATTCCTGTATAAGTGTAGAGGATTGTAATGAAGTCAGAGATGATGCACTATAGTCTCATGTTATCTCACTCTCTGTGCATTTATCTTAAGATCTAGAAGGTAAATACCAAAAGAGCAGCAAAGACTGATGATAAATTTGACAGAGAAAGAGAGGAAGTCATTTTAATAAAAGGAAAAAAAAAAAGGATTGCATGTATTGTGGTGAGAGGTTTACAGGTTGTGTGTTTCTTCTTTGTAAATATAACTTTGGGATGTGGAATTATCAGCTCCACAGCATCTGAATGATTGCGTAAGATGACTGCTTTCTAAAAATGGTTCTTCTTTGGTTCCTTGTGTCTTGCGCGCAGTTGATCATCAGTATGTCCTATTTCCTTACAGCATTTTTTTTTTGGCCCGCATATTTCTGACATAGAAATATTTGGCTGCCATGTTGCCTGACAGAGTGCTGATGAATTCCTGGAATGAGTTCCATGAAGTGGCCTGTTTTCCCCAAGTGAGAGCAACTGTTAAATATGCATGGCTGAAAAATAAATGAAGCAGCCTTCTAAGGAAATGTTGATATTCGTCAGGGACATCTGTATGATTTACAAGTCTGTTTTATTTGGTGGTTTCTATTTTGATGAAGCAGTCATCGAGACTCAGAACTGGTTATAGGTGTGTACCTCTCACAAAATGGCAGCTGTTTTACCTGTGTGGCCAGTCAGTTTTGTGTCAAGTGTCTTTGGATGTGTTAAAGTTGCAGATTTATCTACTGATGGGACTGTTTTGGAGCGGTCAGAGTTGACGGGAGGTGAACAATGATTTGTCTTTGTTTTCCTGTCAGGGCGAGTTATCAGTGATTTTCTCTTTGCCCCTTTGATCTTTGGAGGCAAGTTCGATTTAATGACTTGATGATGGCTGGTTTTGAACCATTCTTTGAATCTGTTTATTGTCCACCTCAATTCTGTTTATACAGACTTATTCTGCAATTAGCATATCCATTGTGTACATTTCATGTCTCTGCAACTTTATGTTTAAACCAGTAACAACCTAAGCTTTCAGCAGCTTCAACGAGTTCTGTGATTTTTACAGTTTGATAACACAACTCATTGCTTTTTGTTCACAGCAGTATCATTTTTTAGGATCTGCATAAGCCAAAATCACCATGAGCTGCACAGGTGGTATAGGCACTAAACACCACCACCAGGGCAGTGATCCAGGTTTTATTTGTGACAGCGGTATCGTCTGCTTAGTCGGTCAGTGTTTGTGGGTGGGTGGTTTTCAGATGGACCCGCGGTTCACCTTCCCAAATCAGACATGCATAAATTAATTTTCAAAATCAAAAAGACTCGATCCAACCCGAAGACAGTAGGACCCAGTCCTAAACAAACCCCCAAAGATAATTAGACCTGATTCTAAATTAGAGGCAAACAGACCATCATAGAGGGAGAATTTGAACACTGGTTGGCAGCAAGATGTGCCACCAATTGATGAAGGGCCCCAGTGAAAAAGAGCAGCAGTGCTTATCATTTTTTTTCCTGCAGTTTGCAGTTCTCACAGCCACTGTGGTCTGGAATGAAACATCTCCTCAACTAATGAAGGAAATCCACATACAGATAATCATGGCTCCCATACAGATGAATCCTACTCACTTTTGTGATCCCAGCTTTTCCTCTACTGCCACCATCAGGTTGATATTTATGGTTTTTAGTGAAATGTCTTTTGAACCAGGCTTTCCCAGGCGATAAATTGTTATAACCTTGGTGATCCTGTGACTTTTCATCTAGCACCACCATCAGGTCAAAATTTCAATTTGTCCAATACTTCAGTACTTGTCCAATACAATGCTCCAAAATCAATGACATTCCCATCAGCCTCAGTTGTACTACAAATGTTAGCATGCTATCATGCGGAGTTAAAATGGTGAAAATGATTAAACATTATACTTGCTAAACATAAGCATTTCAGCATCCAGATGTTAGGTGCAGTAGTGCTTCGGGCTAAATGCTAAGTAGTGCCTAATAAAGCTGCTAGCGTGGCTTGAGTCTTAGTCATTTTCTCCAATGATGACGAAAACCCTGACTCCAACTTTTGAACCACTAGTGACTCCTTAGTAGTAGTAGTTAAGATTTCCAGAAAAACGTTGTATGTGTGACGCCTTTCCAGACCCATGGGGGAGCGTACAAGCTGCAGGTGCACTGAACTTTTGTCACGGTAACAATAATAAACACATGGTTAAGGTTGTACAACTATCGATGTTTCGTTAGGTACGAAAAAAACAACTTGAGGTTCAGCAAAAGATTGGTTTGGTTTGGGTTAAAATAAGTACCTCCTTAAGGTTAGAGGACCTTTGTCGTCATGGTAACAATAATACATGGGAAACAAACAGCGTACTCCATCCTCTTGACCCATCCATCCACTACGACCTCCTCATTATGCAGACTTTGTGACTCTTTCCTACATCACCTAACTCCCTAATTATTACAGCCACTAGAGGTCACCTGACAATAAAACGTAACTATGCTCATAACAAGCTGCTTGAATAGACGACGAGTAGGTCTTTTTTTTTTTTTATAGGAGAATAGTTTCACAAAGCACCTTTTATGAGGTTTGAGTCCCCTTTTCTTCTTCTGTTGTTTTGTTTTTGCAGTCAAATGCCCCCTTCTTTGCATTTATTAAATGTTTTGATTTCCACCAACAACACTATCAAAGATAGTAGCTCCACATTGTTGTTTGGAAAAAAAAAAAAAACAACACAAAGTTTTACACAAAGCTTTTCATTCACACTTGAAGCTGCAGTTCACAGCTGTCACAGATTTAGACATAGTTCAAACAGCCACACTTTTTGACATCTTCACTGTTAAAGACTACTGAGAAAAACTAAAGATCAATTCACACTCACTTCACACCTTGTCCATCATGCTGAGCGTCTGCTATCATTTGAAATGATGCACTTAAAGGCATTCACAGGTTTCACATACATTCTCTAAAAGAGAAGTGTGTTTATGTTGCTTGACCAGATCTGATTTGTGTGCTTGGGCAGTGTAATCATTTGCTGTCATAGCGACAGCATCAGTTGTCATATTAATAACATACATGTGTGTGCACGTAGGCACACATGTTTCTGTTTGATAGCTCAGGGTGCAAACTGTGGATTTGTGTTTGTGATCACACACGCTTTAATCAGTGTACTATTTTACTGTTCTACTGAATTTGACATTTGGCTACACACTATATACCAACATCATTCTGGCTTTTCATCAGACGAACTATTCATTATTGTAAGTTACTGGTGCAGTAGAACGGTTTTGATAGATTCATTGCAGGTATTAAACTTGCAAACTTTGCTTATTATGGCATACCTTATTTCTTTAACAGGCCTGCAGCTAATGAATATAGCCGTCATTTAATCTAATGATTATTTCTCTGATTAATCAATTTGTTGCTTGAACCAGAGCCTGAGGAGATGTCTGTAATGTCTTTTTTCGTGTGATAAGCAGTTCAAAACCCAAAGGTATTTAGTTTATTGTTATGAAAACCAACAAATATTCACATTCGATAAGTTGAAATCACTGAATATCTGGCACTTCTACTAAAACACAACTTTACTGATTATTCAGTTATCAGAATTGTTGCAGATAAAACATTTTTATGTATATATTGTTTTTAACTCTAACTTGGATATTTTCCACTGATGTTTTGATAATGTTGCCTTTCTGAAAATAGGTATCAGTGACCGTCAAATAAATCTTTGTCAATCAAATATCTTTATATAGATATTCAGGGTATCATAACTAACAAATACTGAGCATAACTGTCCAAAATCACTTCCTATATCCTCTATAGCTTTGTCAGTTCCTGCAAACACTGGCGCAGCCTTCCTGTTGAAATTTGTCTTGCTACCTCAGTGACTTCCATTTAATTTTATTTATTTTTTTTTTATTTTTTTTTTTAATAAACTTGCATTTCTGCATTGATAGGTCTTTATGTGCCATGCCTTTTAACTAATGTGTGCTGTATTTCTTCTACTGTGTGATATTAAATTTTCAAATAGTACCGTTAGGAATTCCCTCAGTGGTCCACAGCATTATGCTACTTTCTGCTACTAATTCCACAATCCCACAGTGCAATGTGTCACATTTTACAGATGCAAACATTACATGCATGTGACTTAAAACCTGTCAGTGATGAGAAAACTCAAAACTGACATTTAGAACCTCTCACTGACTTTATCTTGCTCACATACGTTAATCCAGTCAATATTTCCTGTGTGTGCGTTCATGACATGACCAGAGCAAAGCTACAGGCTACGTTCACACTAATACATTTTAGTTAAAATGCTTCACTTTTGCTACGTTTAGTTTTCGAGTCCCTAGAATGGAGACTTTTAGAAACGCTGCTGGGCTCGTTTTAGTTGGAAAAGTCTCGGGTTGTGTTGTAGTTCGGACGGACAGAAACTGAGACTTTTGAAAACGATGATGCAGACACCTGGCTCACTTCCTGATCGGTCCTTATCAGTCACGACTACCAGACAGTAGTGAATGCAACATAGCGATCAAAGGTAACACCATAAATTTGTTTAATCACTTGGAACACAATTATATTGATGAATATGAAGAGTGCACGACTCAAAAAAAGAGAGAGACCAATAAGCGCCAGTGTAAAAGTTCATTAATTATAACCATGGTAAAAGTTTAAAACAATGCTACTGATTTGAAGCCGTATCGTTCAGCCCTAATACAAACTGCTGAAGATTCATAGGTGTCCAAAATCTTAACTTACTGGTCACTACATAGTAAAATGCAGGTTCAGCTCTATTGTCATTTTCACACATAAGCAGGTCAACATGCAGGGAAATGAAATATTGTTCTTTATGTACCACAGTGTAATATAGGACTGACATAAAGGGTGGGTACAAGACAATGAATAATAGCAAACAGAATAACTGCAGACTAAAACTAAGAATCAACATAACAGGTGCACACACCACACAGTCCTGAGGGTAAGAGTGAGTACTCTTACATTAGCGGAGTACTTGCACTTGGCACATTAGCAGCTGGTTCAGTGGTAAATAAGGTGCAACAAGATGTTTTTTGTAATCATTACTGTGAACAAATGAAGGGAATTTGTGAACGAGGGAGAGATTTTAGACATAGCCTGTGAATGTGTGCAGCTGCATTCAAGACCTGATGTAAGACGCGGATTTTTAGTTATTCTGGTTTCTAAAGAAATAGTGATGCTTCTCAAATGACATTATACATAGTAATTGTGTGGAGTCAGTTTCAATATGAAGTATTAAAAACTAATTTTATGAATATTCATCAGGAAAGATTTGAAAGCACAGAATGAGGCTAAAGATGACCCTTAATAAGCCTTTTGAAGGGAGGACATTTTGACTTGTTATGGTAGGAAAAGTACAGGTGTAAACAATAACAGTAAAGTTTTTTTTGTCTCCCTGGAAAATGAAGGCCCCTAAAGCCTGTGTGTGCCTGCCACTGCGCAACAAGAACAGGAAAATGATAGCACTTTTGTTTTCTGCGGTAGCTATTGGTAGCTTTTTCCCCATGTAGCGAAAATAGTCGAACAACTGGAATAACAGTGGAGACTACCGACAAAGAAAAAGAGCCCCGTTGTCAGAAGAGGCAATGAGGGCAAAGACAAAGAGCTGAGGTAAAACAAGAGTGGACCCTTGTGGCCATTTACATTGGTTGAATTCCATGTAGCTGCTTCAGTTTAGGTTCTTGTTATTGTACATACTGGTTCACTTTCACACTACTGCTTGTTGGGGACGCTTGAATAGTTAATGTTATTAATAACATTTGTGCTTTTCCTACTATAACAAGTCAAAATGTCTGTTTAGAGAAAGGTCTATCTGCTTTACTTTGATTACAGCATTCAATAAGGGACTGAGGGCACCATTTCATTTAAATCATGGGTGTCTCATTATGGTACAAAACCCTTTTATATTTTTTCTTAAGCATTTGTAAGAAATGTATGTTATACATTTCTGGACTTGACTTTTGTTTCAAAAATATTCCAACAAGTAAAACATTTATTTTTGCATTACAGGGTGCTTTTATGAGACATCTTGGTAATATATGTTAAAAATAGGTGGATTTTATTTAGTCTTATACACGAAGGAAAGAAATTCCATATGTCATCAAATGTAGTGGAACTCCTGGTGTGACAGATTTGCGCAAAAAGTGTTATCATTCATTTACACTTAAACTGTGAACCCCAAGATCTCCATATGATGATTTAGCGATGTTATGGTTGTATGGAGAGATGTTACAGAGTAATATTGAAAGATTGCCCAGTCCTACATTCAAATGTGTTTTCTACCTTACCACTCTCATTTCATCTTATTGATTGCGTGACAATGTTTTCTTTTGATTTCCGGCAGTGCAGGACAGCAGTAGTTGATGTTGACGAGAACAGACTCTTCTTTGGCTTTAAGCTCGCCTCAGTCTGAATCATCTCATCTGATATTCTCCCTATTCCTTTTCCCCTGGATTATGAATAAAATAATCATTGTTTGTTCAATGAAATTTCCACCCCTCTCCCCTCTGCTGATGATTATCTTGTTTAAAGTATATCAGCTGGAAAATATACTCTGTAATTTGAATGCCAATGATTCCACCAAATATGTTTGGGGAGAAACATAATATTGTGAGCTCTTATTGCTTTTTTATCTTTAGAAATGCCTTTGCAGTTTCCATTCAGAGGCTCAAGATTGTATGAAATGTGCAATTAGACAATCCTTGCACCTGTGAATATGACCTTTATAGTGTGAGAATAGACTTTGACAGTGTGCGCATATCTGATCATTGTTTCCTGATAAACAAATGTATGTGAGTGTGTGTTAGAGAGAGTGGCTGTGAGCTTGTGGGTAAGTATTTGTGTGTGTATATCACATATGTGGGAGATTTCTGGTTAGCCTTGCTCTACTTCAGTGTTGGCCTGTAGCTCTTTTTGCTCTCCCAGAGGCTTTAATGAAGATGGCCAAGTGAGGGTCAGTCACCCCTCTCCTCAGAGCTCACAGAAGCTTTTGCCGGCCATTATGTTCCTCAAGGGCTCTATTTTGTAAACGCATATTACTCCGTGTGTGTGTATGTAGTGGTGTGTGTGTGTGTGTGTGTGTGTGTGTGTGTGTGTGTGTGTGTGTGTGTAGTGATATGTGTGTGTAGGGAGGGCTTCGGTTTAGGTGGGCGGCCGGGTCATTGGATGTGTGAATTGAATGACTGTCAGGTTTCAGACTCCAGCCTCCCCTGCCAATGCTCAGCCATCTGGCCGTGATGCAGGAGTGAGATATTGAACTCTTTTCAAACAGTTTTCAAGAGTTTTCCAGACAGATTTTAACTGAGAAAAAAAACAAAAAACATGCACACTGTCATCTGTGAACACTCTCTAACTGCAAGTGCTCCCTGGTTCTTCCTCTGAGCTCCTTGCCTATTAACGACGAGCCGTTAAAAGGCTCAGCAAAATGCCCCAGCAAGTCTTGCATTCCCATCAGCAATGTCCTTACTGATATCTCCCCTGAAGGATAATTAAGTAATATTAATATTCAATTGTGATAACTTTAAGTCTGGCTACTTTCTGCATCAGTGCTGCAAAGATAAGCTTCATAACTACAGTCGGAGTTGAAATGACTAATCTGTCCCTGGTTCTGCTGGCTTGAATTTGTGGAGTGAGTTAGACAGATGGTTATAGCTGGGATTTCAAAGTGATGAAGTAAAACTAATGTTGCCTACCTTCGCCAGCTCTAATTCTTTCATCCCAGTGAGTTGCACTTAACGAAAGCAGTCCCTTGTTGCCTAAATGAAAGTGCACAACAAAGTGAATCTGCTGACTATCACTACTCAGCACATCAGGCGGCCTGGGTGCCGTACCATACTGAGCAGAGAGGAGGGAAGCAGCTTTCTGCACTCGACTGCTTCTTCCTTCAGACTGGTGGAGCCCAGAGTCCTGAGAGGTAAATGGATGAATGGAGGCTTTATGGAGATGAGGAAGTGTAATGGTACTCTCCTCTCAATCCCAGCAGCTGGAACAGTAGCTCTCTGTGTCTTTTATCAGAGACATGAAAGGAGGACAATAAGCCTCTCTGCTATCAACAATATGGTGTCATTTGAAGCAGATTATCCCTCTGTTGAAGTAGAGGAAAATAAAAGACTAGGAGACAATGGGTAGAGTTGGGAGCCAAGGTTTCTCCTCCCATGAGGAAATCCTCCGTTCTGCTTTGTCTTATTTCAAAAATCTAATCTGCCAAAGTGCCCTCTCATTGTCATGTGCGGAAGCATTTCACACTTATGTTCCTTATATAAATGCCAAATTTACAGTTTTCTAGGGGCATCAGAGAACTTGAGGCTCATCTCATTTGTGCTCAATGAGTCAAATGGTTTTCTAATATCCAGTTAATGTTAGACTTTTGCCTATTGATACTGTCTTTTTATTCACACATAATTTTGGTTTGAAGGGAGAAATGCAGGCAGATATTGTAGGCTCAACAAAAGTTCAAATTAAACAACATTTTTATATTGAGGCAGCAGCCGCCTGACGCTGAAACCCATTATGAACAGATTCACCCCACAGTTTTGCTCAAATTTGACCGAATTAAGCATCACAAAATAAACATAACTAATAAACAGACATTAATGAGTTGAATTAGTTTAGATTAAATATTGGCCAACACAGTTTGTGCCAAATGCAGCAGAATGTAACTGCATGTTTCATGTATTTTTGTCTCTCTCCATATTTAGCAGAGCCACGCAAAATTGTTTCATTAAGTTGAGCCGCAGTTTAGAAAAAGCACCAAAAACAAAAAGTACCTGCCCCCATAAATGAAGAAACAGTGCAGTAAATAGATGGGCGATGAGTTAATTTTCTCAGATAGTTTTTGTTTCAGTGGGCATTCAGGCCAAAAACAATCCTGCGTTAAAAAAAGGACAAGGGGCTGCTACATTTTTCCTCTTTCTCCTCTCTTGACAAAATTGTCCACCAGGAGCCAGTGCCTTGCCAGATGACGATGCATTATGTTGCAGCAAAATCTGAATCAGGTTAAACTTTTTTGGCGGGTGACTTAATTTTTTTTTTTTTTTTGAGCTGGAGCTCTCTGCATTTACAGCCTGGTCTCTTTCGCATGAATGAAGAGGTTTCATTTTTTCACACGCTGCTGTCTCTCTGAACACGGCCTGAGTATTAGTATTAGTCACGTGATTAGATCTGCAACTAATGGTTTTCTTTGCTATTAATTAATTGATTAATGTTTTGCTCAGTTAAATGTCCATCACAATTCAAATCTTCAGATACTGGTTTTGCCACACTGAAAACTAAAAATATAGAATTACTATAATGTAAGACAAATCTGCACATCCTCACATGTGATGACATGCATTTGTCATTATAGGCTTATGCCATAATATGAAGTCTGTTAGTAAATGATGTTGTAGGTAGCTGTGTTAAAGACATAAATAAAATGCATGCTTTGCCATCAGAAAAGCATTGTAGACAATCACACTTCACTCAAATACTTACAAAAATACTTATCTTAAAAAGACCATGTAGAATCAAATAAAAGTAAAAGAAAAAAAAGCCACAACTGAACCTCAAAAGTGAACTTTAATCTCACTTTCTTATCATTTCCAGGACTGCCTGCCAGCACACATTTTACATTGTATGCTGTTTTCCTTTGGGTCAAATATAAAGTTCGCCAATCTATCACCTCTCCTCTCTCACCCAAAAATCAGCTGTAGAAAAGCTGTTACGACCTCTTCCATCATTGCTTCAAAACAAGGCACAGGCTTTAAAAGGTGTTGCTCCTTCACTGTCCAAATTGAGACTGAACACTGTAGCTGAGTGGCACAGTTTAGCACCTTACACCATTAGTTATCCTGCTGTATGCTGTTCCGACTGGAAATGCCACCGCCTGTGAACTACATGAGAAACGTGGAGAAGGTTTTGCATTTCGTATTATCCCTCGCTCTGCTGAATTTGGCTGATCTTCCCTTGTTTAATGGTCTTGTTTGATGGCAGACAGTAAATGGTGATGGATGCGATCACATCTGCTGAATAAAGTACCACATCAGTCGATTGTACAGTCAATTTCTGACTTTTTTCATGAAGGAAAAGAGCGATAAATTTCTCCACAGACAGTGTTCACGGATGGTGATCCATTTTTATGCAAAAAAGTCATCAATGAACGCTTCCTGTGAGTTTTAACCCTTGTGTTATGTTGGCATTGACTTAACTTGTAAAACTAATAACTGCAAAATCAACTGATAAGTTTTCTTTAAATATTTCTCTTCTCTTCTGACCTTTATTAAAAACAAAGATGTAGAGGCACTGAAATAGTGACTTCTTCCCTTTGTTAGACTTGTGCATTTGATGAAGGTGATGAATTTTAATCATACCAAATAAGGAAATATGTCATATCTTGTCTCACATCAGCACTGCACTTTTGTCAAACAATCATTTAAAGACAAAGAAATGTACGGTATGTATCCTAGCCCTTGTTACATCTCCTGCCAAGCTGTTATTAAATTCTATCTTTTGAGATTTTGGATTGGTAGTGCTTCATAAAACATGGAGTCAACACCAACCACAGATAGTGAGCCTATAAAAATCCATTTTATTGAACCATACTTCGGGACCATTTTCTGTTGCGGACTCGTGAAACATGTCATCAGTCCAAAAGCAGGTTTATAAACAACTCTAAGAAAATTAGGACAAGTTATTACATATCAAGGTGTGAAGTATTTTTTTTTTTTTTTTTTTTTTTTAGAAGTTAAAGAGAGTTCAGGGTCACCAGGACCAGGACCCCAAACAGAACATCAGGGTCAAAGAAAACGCACTATAATTGCAATTTTAAAGATATGAATTCAGCCCACATGTGATGAAATGCTGTTGTTTGAAGAATGACAGTGATTATAATCAAAGCTAAAGGTTCTGTGGCGTCAAGGGGATACGTAAGTTTATGTGTGTATAAACTGGTGAGAGAGGGAGAGGGAGAGAGAGAGAGAGAGGCAGAAAAAGAGATGAAGACAGCAGAGAACAAATTATTGGGATCAAGCCAGATGCTTCAGGTCTCCATAGAAACTCCCCACACTTCACACTCTTCTCTATTTTCCCTCCATTTCTTTATTTATTTTGTTGTCAGCAGTTCCAGAATAACTTAATTAAAGCCAAGGCAGGCTAGCATGCTGTGTGAGATGACAGGAGGCCTGAGATGATTTGTGATGGATTACTGCATTTTATCTTCCCTTTATTTACTCCCTTGAAACGCACTGAAGCTTGCTATAATGCCAAATGAATGTGTGATAAACAGTGTTTTTGTGTTTGCTCAGAATGATTTAACAAACAAGTCTTTGCAAATATGGATGCGACTTTTTTTTCCTCCCCCCCTTTACTTTATACATAATCCATGTTTTTGTTTTGAACTGGTGTCCTGCTGTCTGTGCAGATAAAAGTGGTGGCGGCAGCAGTGTGTACCTGTAAAAAGCTGCGCTGCAGAGCTCCAGTGATAAACACAACTCTTAATTGGACATCATGGGGGGAGTAAAGGCTCATCATCTTCACTTGAACTGATTAACCAGCAAAGTTTGTTTTTCTGTTTATTTTCTGTTTATGTAACGTTGTCCCCATAATGCCACGTGGTACAAGGTCACTGAGAATTCTGGATACAAAAATTAGCCCCAGTGATAAATTCAAAGTTGAGTACGGTTTAACGCTTGAGGGGTTTTAAAACAGATACAGAAAAGCAGTATACATCTTAAAACTTCAAGGTTAGGTCCTCCAGGCAGAAATTATGATTTTTTTCCCCACCTACACATCTTTTTGAAATCCAAAATATAGACCTAGTTTCAGTCTGTCTTCATGAAAAAACTTTAACTTGGACTGATATCAAATACTGACTGAGCTGTCACACACTGTCAATCAAGCCACTGTATCAAGAGCTCTGTCAATCAGAGTTGAGAAGTGTTTTATTTTGCTATTTCACGGCTAAACTATTGAAAATGTCTTGGATTTTTTTGTGATTGAAGCTTCAAAATGAAGTTCAGAGTGGATGCACTCTAGTCTCCTCTTCTTCTGCCCCGAGTCAGAATAATACTCCCACTGTTGAGTCAAGAGTTACTTTGTCTTTAATGCTGAGCTCTGTGACAGTCGAGGTGAGACTCTCTGCAGGCCTGGAGTTCGATAATCCAAACCTATGAGGGGTACTGGGACGATTAACTGAGGTAGACATTTGTTCCAAAACATTGTTTTTTTCTTTGGTAATGTAGTATACAGAGCTGCCACTACCTCCGAATTGCACTTAAGACAGTGTAACTGGGCTTTGGCTTTGTGGTTTTCTCTTCCTACTAATGGACTGTCCTCAGCCCGGGGTGCTATCCATCACATGCACTACCTGAAGTCTGGAGCCTCTATAAAGATTAGGACTGTTAAGAGAAGATGGATGGCCCTTGTCGTCGCCAAGCATCATCCCCAAATGCCTAAATTAAATCTAGAAATTCTCATGGGGAGTTTAGGTTAGCCTTGTAATAGCAGACATGAGGCAGGGCTAGCCTTGGCCCTGCTATCATTACAGTAGCATATCTTGAAATATTTATGAAAATTGTGAACATTAGCTTTACGAGCCGTTTTACGGTTAGTTGAGGACTTTAGAGGTGGAAGAAAATCTCACCTTGGTTAAATTCCCAGTGGAATCATTGTGGCGTAAGACATATTCCCAATAGACAGAGAGGGTGGACTAGCTAACTGCCTCTTTCCTCACTCCCTCCTCCTCTCTCTCTTCTTTCTTTTTCGCCTCTGGGAATTAGTCAAATAGCGAAACAATCGTTAAAGAAGTCCATATTAGATTGACCTTTGTTTCTCAGCTTACACCTCTTTTGGTCTTTTAAAAGGTTTGTTGGTCCTGTGGCCTTTTAAAGCCAGTGGTTATGGATTTGTTTCCTCTCAATGAGATGGTTGACTGAGGTGGCATGGTTTTTCAATTCGCTGTTGGAAGCCCTTTAAAAAACAAGCACACCCGGTTTCATAGATGTAAAGCTTCCTCAGCTTTGTAGAAGTATTTCAGAGAGGGGACCTACAAGATTGTGGTGTCAAATATTGATGTTGGTAAGCATTCTTACCACCATTAAGGAAGATACTGTGAGTCAGTGACTTCATGAATGAATTCATTGGTTATTTTTAGTCTTTTGGGGAAAGTCCAAGTCAAATCTCAAGGAAATTGCAAGTGAAGATATAACAGTTTTAAAACTTTGATTACTGATTATTGAATGACACAACATTCTTTTCTCATTACTGGATGGTTGAGCAGCCAGGAGATATACACACAATACTGAACATTGAACTTTATACTGAACACACGTAGTCTTATATAGATATATTTGTATGGTTATCTGTCCATATTTATCATGCAGCCATTGACTGCCCAAAATCCTTTTTTTCCAATGTAATAAGTTGTTTCTAGTTCCTTATGTTAACATTTTACTACTACCAGACAGATCCTTGTAAACATTTTTTAGTACAAATTAAATAGCAGTAGTAGCAGAGCGCACTTGTATTTCATTTGTATTAAAAGAATTACATTCAAAATTTCATTCAAAAATATGTTCAGTTGTATTACAATTAAGAAGTGGAGGTAGGTGTAGATGTAAAGGAGAGCAGTGTTCCTTGTAAATCTGTAAGCTTAAATGACATGGCAGTTTAACATTTTAATTTCAAAGCTCTGTTAGCAGACCAAGACTTTTCAATGCAGAGGCTTCATAATTTATTAAATATGCAAGATGTACAGCTATGCCATGTCTGTCTGCTATTATATAATTTTTTTTAATAGTATCTGCTGAATATTTTTGCTCATAGGTCTCAAGTAAGTCAAGTCACAGCAGTCAAATCCAACTCTCAAGTCTAATGCTCTGCTTTATATACAATGTACTATAAATTCTCAAATGAAAGCCAACATACAAATAATGGCAAAGTCTCAAATAATAGCTGGAACAAAAGGGTGTAATTACTATAATGGCTCACATGGTAAATTCAGCATAATGTCCCATTTTTCCACAGCACAGTCTCATCAATCTGCTGCTCTGCGTTTCTTTTCTCTAACAGAAATGCTGTTTTCATTAACTATTAGTATTTCCAATTGCTTCTACTATGACTGTATACTCAATTTTTCTGCATGTTTCAAAGTAAAACCCCACTAGGGATAACTTCAACAAGGAAATTCGGTTTGCAGGCAGACATAAAACACACTGCTCACAATACACCGATGAAAATTAACAGCAGCAATCTATAGTTAAGGACATAAATGTAACATAAAATATATTAATGAAATGAAAAATGAAAATGAATACAGTAAAAGCAATACATGGATAGAAGTGATTATGGCCTTTGAACCACTAGAAGGCTTTTAAAGTGAAAAATCTGTGCAGGAAGTGTTTCATTGATGTTTAATATAGCTTAATATTGATCGCAAAAACAGCAAATTGGATGAAAACAGTTGGTTAGCAACTAATTATTTTTTTCATTATTGATTAATCTGACCACAGTTTTCTTGATTAATAAGTCATTTGGTCTATAAATGTCAGAAAATCCGAAAAAATGCATCATAATGTTCTTCCAACGATTCAAAACCCAAAGATATTGAGTTGACAACGATATAAAACACAACAACTAGCAGAATATCCTCATAACTGAGGAGCTTGAACAAGAGTATTCAACATTTTTGATGGAAAATTAATTAGACAATTTCAGGTTTTGCTGATAATTTTTCTGTTGATCGATGAATTCATTCACTGTTTTAACCCTAAAAAGCAGACTATCTTTTAGAGTTGCACATTGGTGAGTATAATATGACTCATTGTAAATGTACATTATTCTGGATTTATTAAGACAATAGGGAAACATGAAGGGAAAGGATGGGCAAACAGCCGGAACAGTAAATTAAAGAGCAAGGATATCAGAAAACTGAGGATTTATTTTTTTGAAAAATATGATCAAATGTATCTATAAAACAAGAGGAATTAGAAATAATATCCTATAGAAACCTGTTTCAGGTGCAGGCCTGGCTCTCTCTGCAGTTTATAGAAGCTACGTCAGAAATGAGAAGTCGACACGCTGCTCAATTTCTACACAGTCACAGCGCTGAATTGTGCTGAGTAGGACCACGTACTCCACAGGTTTGCACCAACTTCCAATTTAAGTGAATTTGTATTCACTTTAACCCAGTCAGAATGTTTTCCCTGTGTTTGCATGGTCTGCGGGTTATTTATTAAACAGCTAATAGTGAACGTTGTGAACAGTCACTGTGGTCAAATGATATCGCCACGCTTTTTGTAAAACCTATTATGTAGACCTACAAAGACAACACATGGCTCCTTCAGAATGTTTTCCTGATTATTATTTTCACCGCCAGCATGTACGATAGTCTGTCTTCTGTAAAATACAGCACTCTGGCTCTTGTTCCCTACTTAGCCCAGGGGAGAGTTGCTGCCAGTCATTTTCAGTTTGAAGTGTAATGAACTGCCACCAATCTTTCCTCCACAGTTTCTACTCTAACATTCAAATCTAGCATCAAGAATCTCACGCTGCTGCTTTTGCAGTCGGTGGTAAGTGTCTCTCCTCCCCTTATGTCAATGTATCATGAAAGGTTTTTGCAATTTTTTTTCTCCTGCTAGCAGTGTAAAGCCCCCTGTGTATCATGTCTGAGTGCTGCAAGGGTGGGAAGGAGTAGCTTTTCTCATTTCCTCTGACTGTTTTGGAACTGAATCACATTAGCACAGTGACAGGGAGTATGTCTAGACCATAAAACATCCCGCTTTGCCTCTGTCCAAATGAGAGATGGGCCTGCTCAACACTGCAGGTGCTTGCAGGAGCTGAATGATGCAATGAGAATATTGAAAATTACTCTTTCTGGCATTTCCTTTTTAGGCCAGCCTCCCCGCTGCATTTAACTCTCTGATAGTTCACATTTACCAGCTTATCAGATCATCACTGCGCTCAGCACTTGCTGTTTTATTGTGGTTCTGTTGTGCACCAACTCTTTGGGATAGGAGACACTGTTGAGCAGACCTGGGCAGTGCCAGTTGTGGGTAACAGGCCAAGATGTGTCAGGGGAGCAGACAGTTATTATCTGCGATGAAAATCCATGCTATCCTGACGGCTACAATTAGTGTCAGCTGGGGTATTGAGTCCTTAAAAAGGACTCCTGGCCTTTTGGCTCCCAGCCTGTCTGGCTATAGATGTCTCTAATGAGTCATTAGCCGCATGGCCTCTCCTCTCATGAGTCCACCCCATAATGGCACACCTTTCATCTATTTTACAGAGAGGCTGTCGTTGGTCATTAGTACAGCTCTGAAGTCCTATTACCTTTACGTCAATGATGAATGAATAGAATGCGGCTGCCAAGAACAATATCTCTTCGTATCCTGTGGTCAGCCATGACTCTTTTTTAATTCAATTTCTCCTCCACCATTAAGTGTAATTGATAATTGATGTGGTCTAACTTCATTGTCAGAAGATGTTGAATTTTTTAACTAAAACCACAGGGCGGGTTATCTTTGCCGTGTGTTTATTGGAGGTGCGATTTGCTGTCTACAGCAGCGGCGATTTGCTGTCACAGATGATGACTTGACACTGATGTGATCCACGGGGAGCTGCTGCAGCTCTTGGGAAGAAACCTTCTAAAATAATGAAGCTGCTTCAGTGGTTTAAAATGCTGCACAGTGCCCAAACACAGTGCCATCTTGCCCTTGTCTCGCGGTAAAATTATGCAGCTTTGGATTGTTGTTTTCTCTTCATGTCTTTGTTTTTGACACAGGAGCAAATTGTAAGTGTGTGCTGTGGATTGACAACCCTGGCGAGCTCAAAGTCTTCAGTTCAAAACTGAGGGCAGTATCAATAGGGTTCAGAGGCGTGTTTTGCATAACAGTGCCTGAGGAAAAATCCAAACAAGCACGTTTTTTTTTTTACTTAAATTGAAGCAGCTCCTCACCAGACTGTCAGTTTATGCAAACTTCACACCTGCTGATATGGTTACATTCACATATCATGTTGATTAGATAGTATATATGTATCTATACAGCATAAACATAACAGAGCAAGAGGTGTCACCTTGAGTAGTGAAGTAATTGCTACAGGCCTTGGGTTAATTATCCAATCAGGCGATTTATTGTTAATCAGTTGTATTAGCTGACAAATCTGGCTTTTTAATTGAATAATCATTCAGGGTTTTGCATATTATTTGGAAAATCATTTTACACATTGATCTTTGGACGTCAATACAAAAAGTAAATATTCAAAACTGCATTCATTTGCGATCAAGTTGGTTTATTGAACTTTATTCTTTACTCTGTTGTTGATAGTGAAATGAATGAATACCCAGATAAAATGTCAAGGGAGCCCTCAAAGACCTTGACTGTAGTGAAACCATTTTAATTAACACATTCTTAAGGGATACAAAAGTCTGTTATGCTCTTTGTAAATTCATATTGTAGATTTCCTAGAAAACTTTTATTTGTGTGATAAACTGATGAAATCAGAAGAATGCAATGTCAAACAGTCATAGCCAATGAGTCAAAAATTATTACTTACCAAGTCAGAAGTAAGAGTCAGTAAGAGATTTTTTTTTAACTCACACAGTCATTAATGCAACATATCCTCTCATTATTTTGATATATCATCATAAATTTGACTTAAAAAGTCATAATCATGACATATGTATGATCTCTTATAATCTTCTAGTTTTGTTTTATTATGAAGTGTAACTTTCCATCGATAAGACTTACTGTCAGAAATGGTCTTCCATAGTTTTTGGCTGCACCAGTGAATTGAATACTTTAAAATACAGGCAATTCATCATATTGATATCAGCATCTCACACAATGTCCCAATACAACCAGAGATATTAAATTGAATGCTACCATGGTATAAATAGTAAGGCAAATTTTAATTATTGTCATCACCCAACCCTATTAACCATTATTAGTAAATTATCATTAATAGACAATATAATAACAGTAGGCTCTGAGTTTGCAAGTAACCCTTTTCTCTCTGCACTTGTGTGACATTGTTAAAGTTGTGACCTCGATGGCGGCTCAGCTCCTTCTTACTGAATCAGGGTTCAGAGCTCTTTGTAAAGCTGGAAACAGTCTTTACACTTAACACTGCTCAAGGCTGGAATATTAGAGTCTGTCCTTCTTTTTGGTTGTTTCATCAAGGCCACAGAACAACAGTGACAGGGCTGCTCTGCTAAGCATCGAAAACAGCAACATTATGGTTGGAAGCACTGGAATGAACACTGAAGTACAGTGATGGCTTACTGCTAAATATACATTAAGCTTCTCCAATGGAAATCAGTGGATAGATATCTTATTATTTCCAGTTAAAAAAAAAAAAGTGAGAAGCTGCTTCACTCTGAAAAACATCTGTGTCTTTTCAGGGATCACAGAAAGCCGATGCTAATTCTATCGAATGGGCAGTTGCCAGCTCCCACTGAGGGAGACCCACACAGGTGGACAACCTTGAACTCCTAACCATTGACCCACCGATGCATTTTGACTGATTATCAGTAGCAGTCTAGACGATGTGCTTTGGCCCCATGTCTCCCAGGCTTTGTGTGGCCTATTCTGTCTGTGAGTCAATCTTTGTCCTGCTCTATTGGAAAAAAAAAAAAAAACATCTCTGAAACACCTGGGGTCCACAGTCCAATCGAAATAAAGGTGGAGGCCTTTTTTAATGATGAATCCAGATCAGCCAACTGGATACCAAGCTAACTTGACCCTTCTCTTACTCTTAGTTCAAAGCTAATAGAAACATTTTACTCTACCCTCTGCAGTCTGTAGCCTATTGTGTATCTTTCTATTGTTACTAGTGTGAATTTTTTCTTCTAATCTGGAGACCTAATGTGGTTATACTTTATTTTAACCCGCCTATACGGCGTTTATAAGCAATATATAAACAACTAATGGTATATAAATGGTTGATAACAAGTGGTGTGTACAATTTTCAGGTACTCGAGGATTTCCGTTTTATTCTGCTTTATTAATTTATTTATTTTATACTTTGCTGCATTTAATTGGGAAATATTATACTATATACTATATAATACTTTTTACACCACAACATTTATTTGATAACTTTAGAGTATTAGTCACATTGCAAATTCAGATGACTAGATTAAGACTAATGATACAGAATATATCAACAAATAAACTATAATGTATTATTATAGGTTTAGATAACCCTATATTGAAATTCACAAGCAACCCAGCAGCAAATAAAGTGATTAAAATTAGCTCCACCTTTACCAGCTGCAACATTAAAATGATGTACACATTAACACATAATATACAGTACTCTGAAAGGGGTCACACATGATTTTTCCGATAGTACATTTAGGTTTTGATGCTAATACTGTTAAATTTGAATACACTGTGGTATTGCTACTTTAACTTATGTCTAAATTCTTCCTCCACTCTCTAATAAAACTGTAAGCACATACTGGAGTGTATGTATTTGTCACTATAACTACTCCTGTGAAACTTCCATAACTGGTGGAACTGGTGATTGACAGTATAAAATAAAAACCATAGTTATAATCATATATATACATATCTACTGACAACTACATTATAATGTGTTTATGTTTATTAAGTGTCTATACTGCACATTGCTCATAAATGCTAAATACAGTATAGTAACATCAGGGGATCATTGTTGCCCCAGTTTAAATATCTGCTCAAAACATACTTGTCTAAAGCTGCTTTTAATTCTTGACTTGGATGCTTTTATGTTTGGTTTTTACTTACTTTCTGTGTGATTGTTTTATTGTTTTTACATAGGCTACATATTTGTAATTCTCCCTGTTATTTGCGCCTTGCTAACTGACACTTTGTGTCTTTTCCCTCGTGTCTTTTATTGCTTTGTTCTGTTTTTATGCATGTACAGCACTTTGTAGCTCTGTTTTGAAAAGTGCTGTAAAAATAAAGTTATTATTGCTATTATTATTAAAATTATACCCATTATTTGAGTGGTTTGCATAATTTATGGCTTCAGATGTTAAAATCCTGTTTCATATCCATTGTAATCTCTTAAGCATCACTTGTGCTTTCTTAGTTAATTTTTTCCCGCTACAATATGTCAACAGCAGGTACTTGATTGATCAAGATCCCATTTACTGAAGTGTTCCACACACATCATGCGTCTCCTTTATTTTCTCTTGGTAGTTGTGCAGCATCCTTCCTCCAGTTGTTCATTAGCCTTGTTTTTGTGCTTGCTTGGCTTGGTGGAAAGGTTGTGAGGTCCCTGGACTTAAATGGGTACAAATAAGCAGAGAAATGGATAAGAGAGTGTGAAGAATCAAGCTGTGTGATGTAACATCCGGCACTGGAAGACATCCTTGTCTTTTGATCGAGCCGAGTGAATAACACTTCACACGGGGCTGTGGACTGAATACAGGGCTCAATCCCTCTCAGGCTAAAGCACAGAATCATCACAACCTGCTTTTTTTTATTTTCATCTCTCTCCTTGAGCTTGGCACAGTGTTTTTTATTCACAAAATAAGATAGCAGCCCCACAGTCTTTGCCATTATATTTGTTATTAGTTTTCATGCCATTTTTCACTGCCTTCCTGGTAAACCTCAATTGTTCCCTGAGAACCACACATGTGTATCGACCTTCGTTACTGCCCATATTTAGACACATTAGAAAATGCTGAGCACCAGAATATATGGGATAATCTCCCCTCTCTCCATTTCAATTGAAGCTAGAGAGGGTTAAAGCTCTGTGGCAGTACACTGTGCTGAGGAGAGATTGGCTAATCTGTGAAAGCGAGTCCACTGCTCACTAGAATTTTATGCTCACTGATTTAATGTCCTCTCTGTCTTTTTCTCCTAGGTAAGCACTTTCTTGCTGCTGTGTCGGGGATGTGGGTCGGGTCGCTAGTCGTGGTGGCTGCCTACAAGGGCTGGGATGACTGATTGAGGTGATGTACTGCAGTGTGTCCCTTCACAACAGAATAGCTGGTTGTGTTGATTTCTCAACACATTGACAAGCGAGGACATGGGGCCCTGGCTACGTAAAGCTCCGAGAGGAACCACCCAGCAAAGTGGTGTCAGCACTTAGGTTTCCTAAAAGGAAATTCCAGTTTCATGCAACGTGGGTCTTTGCTGTTTTGGCTGTGGTTCATATTCATAATAATAATTCAGATCTGGGAATGCAGCACAAAAAAGAACTCCAATAAGTCAAGATGGATGAGCCATCAACATATCAGACAATGAGAAAATGGAAGGTGGTAAATTTATCAACCACATATTTCATTGTAAACGTCCGTCAAAGTTCAGCTTTATCTCTTTTGTCCCCATGGAGAAATTAGATTTGCAGTCAGGTTGAAGTTAGATATCACACAGACTTGAAAATAAAAAAACAAAACAAAACACAAACACAAATAAGTGAAACACAGGTGTATACCTCACAGTATTGCAGTGCGCACAGTTTTCTTGTGTAATACTACCTACATTTTAGGTGTGCTCACCTTAGAGCTGCTTTAATTAACATTTTTTGGGTCAGCTGGAACATTGGGTCAGCTGACTGTATGTTATGTGAAAAGCGTGACCTGTTGTGCTAACCCCACAGAGTTGCAGTTAGAATTTTAGTGTCTTTCAGCTCACTGTTTTGGTTTTAAGGCCCACAAATCTGCTGCTGTGGTTTGCTCTCACCACTCTCATCAGGGCCACAGCTGTCAGGCAGCTGTTTTCAGAGAAAAATATCTAAAAACCCACTGTATACAGCACCAAATGGCAGACAGACAACATTACCAGCTAACTGTTGAACATAGTGGAGCATTTAGCTGCTAAAGAGTCAGATATTTCCCTCAGGAGTTAGTGGAGACTAAAACAGACCTAAAAGAAGAGTAAATATTGGATTTAGATTCATCAGGTGGACATAGACACAACTCCCAGTGAATGATAATGTTGCTCTGTATCTAATGGATTTGTAAATATGCAACCATTTGCTAAGACATTCTAGTCAACTGAAAATGTGTTGGTACGTCAGTATTGTGTTTACATTTTTCCACTGCCCCCAGCTGTCAAAAAAAGCAAACAGTTATTGCGGGTTAAAAAATCACAGATCAACTTCCTGGTTCAGCTTTGACCAACTGTATATACCATAGTTCTGTACACGAACCATGTTTTTGTGCAATGAAAGATCTGCATTTTGGGTTTGCTAGCTTTCAATCTAACCACCAAAATAAGTGGTGTAGATAATCTGGATAAACTGTTGGCTTGTTTACAACCTGTTTGATCACCAGTGTTTCTTGCCCTGTTATTGTGATGTTACCATGTTCCCAGGCCTCAGTAGTTACTTAGCTGAACACAAAACTGAAAGAAATGATGGTTAATGCTTAAAATATAGACCCACATTGTTATAAATCAGAGGAGCTTTTGTTAAAACTCAGTCAAATATCAATCAACACTTTCAATTAAATACTCTATTGGCTTTTAGAAAAAGCAAAAATCAAATTAATTTAAAACGCTGCTCCTCATAACAGGGTATGGGCCTTACACAGCAGTTAATATTCCAGTAACCCTGCAGTATTGACACTGTGATGGAACTACTTCCACATCAGTGCAGCAGTCGAGTTGTGGTGTGGTCCGCTGAGCCTCCATTATGCATGAGCCTTACCACCCTTCACCAGCTGTCACCGAACTGACCACTGAATCCCATCTGGACCCTGGGGGACGTCACCGTGGTCCATCAGGGAGGCTGTAAGATGAGCCCACTGACACGGAAACTCCCACCCCAGATTCCACTTACTGCAGCCCTGCCTCTCCCTTTGGTCGATAGCCCCCCCCCCCCCTCTGAGGCTGGGTTTCTCTCGTTCCCAGGTTCAAAGGTTGGCCTGCTGCTCTGATCTAGTAGCTCAAAAGCCATTTTTCTCTCTCCAGGCGCTGGTTGTTTGTAGCTTGAGTTGATGTGAGGGTGAGGCTTTTAACACATCCCGGTCACTTAAATCCTCATTCTATTGTATGTATTATTATAGAAACAATGGAGTGGACTTTAATCTTTCTACATGAAATTATAGTAATAAACTCAAAGCACTTGACTCCAAATTGCATAAAACAAAAACCATTAAAAATATACATAAAATGGAAAGATTTGTTGAAAGCAAGGATACAGACAAGTTGAAAAAGCCAAATGAGTCCTATTTCTTTAAGGAATTTAGAGAAACTGTCTTTGTCTTAACTGTTGGTACATGTAATGATGTTGTGTGGTGTCACCTGCCTAGGGCAGGGTTTTATGACCTTGGTATAGATGCTACACCATTCAGAGCCTTGTAAACTACCAATAACGGGAAAAGACAGGAAGCCAATGCAGACATAGTAACATAGTTGTGATGTGCTTTCTCTGGCAGCTGCATTTGAAGTATATTCACTGATTTTTATTTTTATTTTTAGTAGTAGTCCAGAAGATGAAAACCAATGTAGAAATTAATATGTTTTCATCAGACAGAGCAAGATATGTTCTGACTTTTTCAATATTTTTCATGTGGAAAAATACACTTTTCCTGGAATACAGGGCTCGGTATGCTTACTAAGGTTTATATCATTGTCTGTGATGAGCAGAAATAAGTTATGAAAGCAAAGCTGCCATATCATGACCTTCTAAGCTGATATAATGAACTTAGCAAATAGTTGCTTATTTACACATCCAGCAGTTATGGAGCAACATTATCTTTCATCTTCAGCTGTGTGTTTTTGTCAAGCAAAGGAAGTGTACTTTAGGTTTAAAGTTTTTTTTTGCTGAAAATGGCTGCCTCCTGCAGCTAATTCTATGTAGGTTCATCCTGACGAGCAAGCCCTTCCACATTGTCACATTGTTTTTACATTGTCATTTGATACATTATTATTAAATATTGATTATAGCTGCTCTTTGTTATACTGTTAGGCTCATTGGACGCTAGTAATTTGTACAGTGTTGCACACATGGGTATGAAAAGTTACACTATGTTTTAGCATAATATGGCTGAGTGGAAGCATGTGTAATGAAAAATAGACTGGACCAAGTAGTGAACCCTATGGAACACTATATGGAATATTATGTGTATTTGAGGCATATTGACCAGTACTCATAAAAAGCACAGTGTGCTGTGTAGTATTCAATGTGACACTCAGGAATTCGTCTGAGGTTGTCTGAAGCTTTTATTAATGCAGTTTCTGTACCATGACCTTTTCAGAATCCAGAATGGTATGTGTCATGTATAGTGAATATATATATTATGTAGCGTTAACGCTATATTTAATGATTTACTCTCGTTGAAATGGGGCACCAGTCCTCTAGGAGGACAACAATGAATTACTTCATTACCAAATTTATCAATCTCATATCGGAAGCCGTGACTTCTCGATTCAATAGATCTCCAGTCTCTACGTCAAAAGAATACAACAGGACAACAACTGGGTGTAAATAAATGAGTTTATTTAACTAAACTACTATGTACAGAGTAAATGCAAGGTGTAATAATCATAAAGATGAAAATAATAATGAAATGAGCAGTGTGATGAGTTGGCAATGGTGGGAGAGAATAT
>NW_019524408.1:0-106493 GCF_002814215.2 Seriola lalandi dorsalis | reverse complement strand
TGCGCTGTAGCTGAAGACCCTCGGCTGGAACCCAGGTGGCTGTGGTTGCCGTGGTAACCCTGGAGAGGCGGGGTCTAGGTGGATTCTCCTGGAGGCCGTGTCCCGTTATCACGATGACGGATTCTGCCGGTGTCTCAGCGGTTCAGCTCTTGTGGAGTTTGCCAGGAGACTTTCTGTCTCGGGAACTCTTGATTTCTGCTCAGCTTCTCTGCAGGAGGTCGTGCAGAGGTGTTAAGTGCTGGCGTCTCTTGCGGGTTGATGCGAAATAAACTCTAATGCTCTTCACTTTGGTTGGATAACTTTAGAGGAGACTGGCGTTGACCAGATGACTCTAAAGTTGTCAAAATCTTCAAAAAGGAAAACTTGATGATGATTAAAAGTTACAAAATTACTCTGAGGCACTTCTGTTGCTTTGGTTCAGTTGGTCTTGACTTGGCTTATAAAAATAAAAGATCGCGCATGTAGACAAAAATCATGTTACTTGTAGCTTGTGGCAAAGAAAAATAACAGACGCGAAAAGTGCAAAATGACTAAGAGCCATGAGTTTGTAGCGAGCAGCTTAGAGCTAAGAGTTTCCATGGCTACAGAACCGGGCTTTGAGCCGGGACTCTGAGCTTTGAGCAAAGTTCTCAGCTTCTAGTTTCTGCATCGTTTCTCGCTTCTGGCATCTTCTTGTCGTCCTGATTTAGGCTTAGGCCTGGTTTTGGCTTCTGAACAGGCTTAGAAAATAGGCTTAGAAAAAGGGGGCTTAGAAAAAAGGCTTTTTTGGCCATGTGTGAATGGTTCACGACTGTTTTATCCCCTGGGGGCTGGCGCATGTTTCATGGGCGTCACCCATCTTCTCCTGTGTTACCACTTGGAGAAGAGAGTAATTTTCCACTGAACTTTTAGAATAATTTAAATCTAGAGTTTACTTATAAACTCGCACATCCTTCTTCCACCATGACCACAAAACATTAAATGGAATAACATAAAACTACTTGCACTAATAATAGCAGAGAGGAGTAATATGAGTGTTGATTTCATATTACATCCTTCAATCCTGGAATTAATTATGATACAAGTGGTTAATTGATCAAACAACAATATAAACATTTCCCAAAGCTAATAATCTATACATATGGATTACACAGCAGTTCTTCGACTGTAACAATAATAATATGCACATTCTGGATGTCATGTAGTGTGTTACCTTGTGTGAAGGGTGCTGACAGTATGGTCACATGAAGGACCTTGTCTTAAAATCTATATGTTACATTTCAAACATTCTATGGGATAGAAGTTTGGGATTAAACTATTACATAGGAACATCTCATGAGTTAGAGGATAGTTAGATATTTAATTTTACATTCATCCTTTGATCTGTGTCTGTGAGGAGTGTCCTGCTGGTCACTACCCAGGATTGGAATGTGGGTTGTAGTTTATGACTCTTATCTTAGTGTTAATCAGTCCTTTTTGTCGTTACTTGTCCTATACAAGAAACAATCAAATATCACTTCTCCAGTTATCTGGTGTCCATTGGTTGATCCCCTGGAGCTGACCCTTTGATCTTTGGTCTGGTTCTGTGTCGTTCGGCCATGCTAACAGCATGGTCTGTTTGTGGAAGAGCTTTGTCTCTGTTTCCTATCAATCTGATAGTTTGATGGTGGAAAGAGTCGCAAAGTGTCAATTGTGAGCCCGCAACTCTGCATGTCCTTATAATGAACTTCCTTAATGGCTTGTGACTGATGCCAGGCCAGTATGTACGCTACAATTACTTATACTCAAGGTTTTTGCTGATAAGGTGTAGATTTGAAAAAGTTATTCAAGATGGATTGGAGTGTTTTTTTGAGTCATTTTAGGATTAGATAATATACACGCTTGGTGCAAGGCCAATTATCTCTAAAATCGTTAACTGCCTCTCTGGCCCATCTGTATTGATGATGTCATGGCTCTGATAACCACCGTCTGTGTTTGCAAGTACAGTATTGTCTATTCAGCATGTCTAAAAGTGGCCCTTTGGAGCAGATGGTGCTGGAGGCAGGAGACCAACCCTCCTCTCACCTCAATCTGGATAGCAGCGCTCATCACTCCCTGCCTGGATGGGATGGAAAAGAGTTTGCTCAAGGCAAAACAGGAGGCAACAACCTTGTGAGACTAGTGATGGTGAAATCACTTTATGCTTTGTGTGGATAAGTAAAACTGAAAAGATTATCTCTTTATATAACTGTTAGCTGTGGATTCAGAGTGGTTGTTATTTGAGAAGAGGTAAAGTGCTCCCCCCAGATTTTTTTTTCCAGGGTGCCATATGTTTGAGTGAGGCACTTATCTAATGTCCTCAGGAAGTCTATAGATTAGTCTTAATAAGCACATCCCATACTGCAAATACACATTACACACAGCCTGTCATCACTGAAACGTCTTAGGAATAATCCTTATCAGACTGCCTTTGTCTTCTAACATCTGATTAAAGAAAATTGAAGGGACTCCTTTATTGCTGCTGCACCGCAGCTGTGCAGCTAATTAGAAATGTGACCAGTTCCTCCAAAAATATCTGTCACTCAGTGAACATTTAGCACCAAAGTGTTAGTCAGTCTTTAGTTGTGTGTGTGTGTGTGTGTGTGTGTGTGTGTGTGTGTGTGTGTGTGTGTGTGTGTGTGTATACAATATGTTTGTTTCCTGATAATAAATAGCCTAATTGAAAATAAATTGTAAAAGAGATGTTTTGTTGGAATACTTCAAGAATACCAAAAGACTTTTAAAATGCAAATTACAGTTGTTTGTAGTTGGTAGATGGTAGTAATAGACTGTTATGTTGAAACCGATTCATTTGTGTGAAGTACCTATGGATTGCAGCACATATCTGACTTACCAGTTCTTTACTGGATCATTTACATTTTGTAAAACCTAATATTTTACTTTCAGACATACTTACTTTCTACATTGCAGAGATATTAATCTCCATACAATGCTCCACTTGTATCTGAAGACAGTGTTGTCCTGCCAGTAACCTGTAACTGTGTAGAATAAGAATTTACACGCGGAACGTTTGATGAGGTCATAAAATTTGATGCATTGTTAGAGTTGAAACCAGCCAGTGGTATATGGAGTTGTCAGGCTGTGTATAACAAGTCTGAGCTCCTCTCGCCTCTGGGTTGGGTACAGAGTTAGTGCAGTTAGAGTCCTAAGCTCATTGTGGTTATAGACATGGATGGATTAGTGAATTGACCTATGGACCTACCAGAGACACAAAACTACCACAAATAGTTTCAAAATGACTACAAACATTGACATAATGACCCCAAAGACAAAACGACTACAAATGATGCAGCCTATGTATAAACAGTGGGGTGTTTTACATGTCTGTGTCCAGGGTCCCACCAATTCTTGTACACAGATATAGTTTGTCATTGTATTTTATATTATAAACAAGAACTATCAAAGTGATGCTTAAGAAAAGCCAAAACACACTTATTTTAGAGATTAGACTAAAACTATATCTACAGAAACATGTAACTTCAACTGTAGATGTGCGTAACCAATCCCATAATGATAAGAAACATTATGAAAAAGAATAAAATCTATACTTGGATCCTATATCTCATCGCTTGTCCCGTGATTTATGACCTTCCACCAAATTTAATTTAAATTTCTTTGTATTTTTTCAAGACATCCTGCTAAAATAGCAAACTGATGAATAGACCAACTCTACTGGTGCACGTAGCAAACACACTTTAGCAATCAGAGTTGTGTACCATGCCCAAAGTGCTGTAAGGTTCTCTGCATCATTGCTCTTTCTGTAGTAAAATAGGGGGTCAAAATAGTGCAAATGGATTCTGCCAGTGATCATACAGTATGTAGCTCAAAGACCAGCTACAACTTTATTATCTACAGATTATAGAATATGAGTATATTTTCTGCCTCTGTTTAACCAAATCTTTGTTAAAATGTTGATTTAAACCGAAGTCTGCCTATAGTAGAGGTTCTAGTGAGTAAACAGTGTTTCTCTTCAGTTGAATTAATCATTTGTAGTACTACATCTGATGAGGTGACATGTCTGGGCATGAACTTTAATGGTATAATAACTCCTCTACATTTGTCATCCAAGTCAGCGACACGTTTGTATTTCTCAAGCGGACTAACTTCGATTAACCTACACAACTCAGAGTGGAGACTGTATGTTCCCATCAAGTGAGAGAATATGTTTCACGTCTGCCAGCTATTGAATCTGAATCTCATTCATAATTTTGTTTTTAAAATAAAAGGTCACATTAGCATTTGTGTTGATAAGCAGTTGGTATGCAGAGCCTATAGCACTCACATCTCTGCTGTTGTTGCAGGGTAGATCAAAACTGGGTTGTGTTGCTGAAATTCTACATTGTAAATTACAGGGAAATGAGCTTGTGTTGGGTGAAGGTACTATATGTAAGAATATGAAGCAATTTACGTATATTAATTATAAAACATTTTTTTTTATTGCTTTTGTGTGAAAAGATTTTAACGTAACGTTCCCTGACTTTCTTGGTTGCCTATAACAGCCTGTGGACTCATTTCTATGTATAGAAGTCAGGACGAATTTTCCAAGAAAAGGATGTGATGTTAATGCTCCCTCCTGAGTTCCCTTCCTCAATGCCTCTCTTCCACCTCCATACGGTGCCAACAGTCAGCAAGTGCACAAGCTGAAGTTAGCTTTGAAATGGAGAGTACTAACGTCAACAAACTACTCGTCTGTTCTTTACATAAATAACCAGGGCTTTCTAAATGTAGTACCTTTTAATGGTTTAATACTATAATATACTGTAAGTAAGTCAAAACTCTGCATGTGGTCTATGTGGTTAATTTAACATTCAACTTCGCAATCCATATGTTACATGTCCATGATCAGCAAACTAATGGAAATACCTGTTATTTCTTTGGATCCATCAGGGTATAGTTGAATTTGTCATTCCTTGTTAATAACTGTAGCCAAATCATGCATTTATTTAGTGTAGTGAGTCATTAAGTAACTGCTGCCTCTGGCTCCTGTAAAATCAAAGTTTTCAGATGTACAGGTATATGTTGAATAAATCATGAACCTAAATACCTTTGGCAGAGTTTTCCTGGTCCATGCCAGTGTTTTAGGAAGCCTTTTTTTAGAAGAATGCCTCAAACCTTTCTGGTATCTGATGGTGAGTGGTGAGCTAATGCATCAGGATGAAACACCCATCCATTTATCCATTTTCTATACCTCATACCCTGTGCAGGGTTACAGGAGGCCAGAGTCTATCCCAGTATTGTACATCCTGTTGTGAGTACATCACAGACCTAAAACATATAAAGAAGACAGAAATCATTTATTTTTTACTTTTATTATTTATTTATAAGGGACCATGTATACACACATACAGTATTCAACATAAATGCTACCATTTGATGTAGTGTGCCAGAGTTAGCTTAAAGCCACTTTTAACCTGCAGTCCCTTGAGAGGTCAAAGCTAAAACATACTGTTTATATTAGGACTGCACCCTAAAAGTTAATGATTAAAACCAAACACAACCTAAAAGACCATGGGTTGATTTTCCCCTACCTTCAGATACAACCACAGGAGCAAAGCAGTGGCAGGTGTCCTGGACTTTTATCGCCATGGGAGGTTGTGGAACGGTCACAGTTTGGTTAGGTGTTGCAACAAAAAGTACTTAGTTAGGAAAAGTTCATGGTTTGGGTTAAAATAAGTACTTCCTTAGGGTTAGGAAACATTCATCGTCATGGTTATCATAATAAACATGCGGTTACGGATGTGGAACTGTCAAGGATGAAAGAAAAAATGTTGACCATCGGTTTCACACGGGAAACAACCAGCGGTCTCCCGTGTGAAAGTCCTGTGTTTTGTCGGCCCATCCATCCATCCCGCTCCTAATGCGCACATTGTTGCTCTATATGCTACTTCACCTGACTTTCTCGTTTGCTCCCATCATAATTACTATGGTTGCTAGAGGTCGCCTAACACTAAAATATAACTACGTGTTGTATTAACTGCATACCTACCATTTTCTATTTGCTACTTTGATGCTCTCAGCACCAAAGTTGGATAAACTACTTTTGAACCAGACGTTGGTACAACCTCCTCTACTGCCGTCTAGTGTGATTGACACTTAGGCTGGCAGTGCTATTAGCAGCAGGAGAAGCGCTCTGCAGTGCGCTGAGTTTTGAAACCTGAATCTTGGGTGTGGAAATCTGATGTCACATCACAGATAATTAACAGTTGCATTAAAATATGAATCTTACAGCTAAAACATGAGAATGATATAGGCTGTAATAGGAGTTTATCATGGGGCAGTTTGTTTGCAGGTGCACTGTACTATGCTGTTTCTGGATGGAGTGAGTAATATAGTTTTAATAATTAGTTAAGATGTATTTACAGTAATACTATTGAGTATTTAGGAAAATTAAAAAATATTTATAGATAAAAGAACGACCCACAAGCACATGACAAACAGAAATATACTTACAAAATATAAAATTTAGATATATAGGTTGAATATTTAGTAAAAAACAGCTCTAGTGTGTATATATAGTAGTATATGCAATGACAGAACAGCAGGATAATATATCACGTGCACCATGTAATCAAGAAGTGCTTGTTAGACAAATTAAATTCAAGGACATCTTTGGGCAGTTTGAGGTCTCCAGCTCCCATAACCTGCACGTCATTGGATTATTGGTGGAAAGAAACCTGTGCGTGAGACGACAGGAACTGCCACCCACAAAGAAATAATAACCAATACATTAACTAACACAGAATTACCATAGATTGACATCTTAAAGTGTTCCTGCACATCCGTCTTTCTGCTTCCATGTTTCTTACTTTGCCAGTTAGCATTTTATAGCAGTGCCTCTGTTGTGCAGATTTAGTTTTTCTGTACTAATGTCTTTATGTGTTTTATTGAATGTGGGTGTTCGCACTCAAGAATTATGTTCCTGTACTGTACTGACTGTGTGTGTGTCTGTGTGTGTGCGTGTGTGTAAGCTCTTTCACTGTTTTGTGTCAGTGCATAGAGTATCTGTGTTTTTTCATAAATCCATTTTTGCTGGTTGTCAGCACTAACGCTACTGTCAGCAGCAGTTGATGGAGCCCCACTCTGCTGTAAGACTCTCTGATCTATCAGCTGTGACGTAATGCTCTCCTCAATCACCAGCCCTGGGAACAGTAAATCAGAGTTCTGCTGCTCTGTGTGGTGCTAATGTTGGTTCCCTGCTCCTTGCTCAACTACTGAGCTCATTATCAGCCCGAAAACAGCACGAGAACACCTGATTGTTGGAGATTTTAATCACTTGTAATGATCTAACTTATCAATACCATATTAAAAGCATTTTCAGTCAAAAACTGAGAAAACAAGATCAGCTAAAAACCTATGAAAATAGATTTTTAAAAATGTATTTTCTTTTTTAATCACACTTAACGTTACAGTTGTTGTCAAAAGCACAGTTGGGCTCAAAGCAGAGACGATGTAGCAGATGTAGCACAGACAAAAACTAGGCACAGACCACCAGAGTCTTGGACTTACTACATGGAACTCAAAATCTTGTATTAAAAATTTTACTTCCAATCCTCAACAATGCTGCAGCATATCCATATATTATTGTTCATCCAACAAGCCTCAAATTAAATAACAAAATATGTTGTTTGTAACTGCTCTAGAGAAAGATGCACATAAGCATTTTTCTGATCTGATGCCGTTATTGGCAGCATGACACTGTTTGTTAGAGCCTTCCAAAACCATTACAAATCACAGATTTTGAGATTTTGTTATGTTTAGGCACAGAAAAGACTTAGTTAGGGTTTGGAAAACATTGTGATTTGGGTCAAAGTTGCTACTTCAGTAAAGTTAATGACCTCTGTTGGTTAAAACAATAATCACTCGGTTCGGGTATGATCATGGTTGTGGTTAAGAAGTAGCAAAACTGACTGTCAGTACACAACAGAAAGTGAACAGCAGTCTCCTATGTCAAAGTGTGACATGTTGTACTATCCAAGCTCCCTGACCTACTCCCTCCCCCCTACTTCCCCCTTTGCTTCCGATGGATAAAAATTACTTGAACTTGTAAACATACATTGCCTTTGGCCATTTGACTACTGCTGTTATTTTTCTTGGGAGGAGATTCTCTGGTGAACTGTGCAAGACCTGCAGAGGCTGCAACTTACTTTAGGTGGAAGTGTGTTGGATGAGTCTGAAAGCAGAGTGGCGGCTAAGTTATCAGTTAAACCATGGATAAAGATGCAGTGGAGGGTTCTTTTCAGAGCACCAGCATAGGGTGAAATATGGCAGCTTGGAGAACTGATCTCTACCACAAGGATCGGCATTTTAGTGACAGGAGGGGACAGACAGGTAGCAAACAGAGATGTGGGAACATGGACAATAAGACACAAGCGGAGGTCAACAGATGGAGATTGGCAGTGCAGGTGGGACAAGCTGCATCATTCCCTTCAGAAATGGAGGCTACCACAAGCACAAGAAAGTCAGAGTGCACAATAGGACAGCAGATGAGATTTGAAGAGTGTACCCACTGGAAGACTTGAAACCAGACCAAACAAGAGTAGTTGGGAGGAGTATTGGCAGGTTCATGATTACAAATTTGTTTTTGTTTTGTTTTGTTTGTTTTTTGTTTTTCTGCAAAGGACACAATCTTCAAAGTGTGACAGGAGTCAGGTTGCTGGCCATGGAGCTGAACTGACTAGAGAGCAGCTTAGTATTCTGGGACCCGGGATGATAAGAGAACTGCATGAAGAAGAAGAATATCCATCTGGCTTGACAAGAATTTAATTAAGCATGCTGGATGCTGCATCCTTTTATGAGCCGTCCACATTTATAAAATGGTTTTTCATCTCCTTCCATGCAGTGTTGCCTCTCCAAGCAAGCAGCTCTCGTTGGCCATCGCCATAGCTCCTCTTTGCGAGGACAGCTGGTGACAGACCTCATGGACTAGGATGGAGTTTCTCATGTAGGGGTTAGCGCCTAGCATCTAGACTAATAGAAAGTGATGGCTTGCAATGGATTTGTATAGGCACTGAGACCAGAGGTTGAGTTCAAAGAATGATTTGTCCTAGAGGTCCAGGTGAATGATGTGGAGCAGGAAGTGAATTTCTCGAAAAAGTTGAGAAAAGCTTCTTACTCACTTATGCTGTGACCTGGACTGGATGAAGGTGTCAGTGTGGTTTCAAATAAAGTGCTTTTCAAGTCAAAACACCCTCCGCCCTTGCATGAGCCTTGCAAACTACTGTAGCTTAGTGCAGTATGTTAATAGTCACTCGCTACTGTCACTTAAAAAACATTTTTCTCATGTAGAAGTAAAGTTACTTCATGTAAATCCCAGTCCTTTGCAGTCTTTGCATAATGTAAGCACATGAAATCAGTCGTTTAATCAATAATACTAATAGAATACAATGTAATGTAATAAGTTTATAATCTGTAATATAAAAATATAATGCAATATAATGTAGCAATCTGTAATATGAATATATAATATCATATTTTAGAAGCTGATCGTTTGGTTTGTATTAAAATCACAGTAACTATCAACTATAGTAGGGCTGCTAATAAAAAATTATTTTAATTATCGATTAATCTTCTGATTATTTTCTCACTTAATTAAGTCTGTAAAATGTCAAAAAAAAAAAAAAATTTTTTAAATGTGCCATAGTTTGCTAGAGCCCACTGTGAGGTCTCCAATAATCCAAAACCCACAGATATCCAGTTTACAATGACAAAGTGTTTGAGAATGTTTGGAACTGAAAAAGAAATTTTTTAATCAGTTATCAAAATAGTTGCCAATTAATGTTCTGGCGATCGATCAATTGAAAAATTGTTTCAGCGCTAAACTGTAGCTGTCAGATAAATGTAGTGGCTTACAAAGAATATTTCCCTCTGAAATGGAGAAGTATAAAGAAAAGCTGTGTAAAATAGTAAAAATGAGACTGACAACTGACTAGAGAAAAGTGACTTTAATAAGAAAGTGACTCCAGTATCAGCTAATGGGCAACAGCTGAAACACATGAGAGCTCATGAGGTTCAATTCACCAGGTCCCTCTGTGACACAGCACAGGGAGAACAATCTGGGCTCTGAGGAGAGAGGATGCAGAGAGAGGTGGAGACGGAGCCACAGCCTTGACACTTGTTATCTCAGACCTAATTTATCATGTTGCCACTCTTTTGTGTGGTATGGCAGATATGGCCACTGCTTGACAAGCGTTATCAGAACATATACATTTGGATGCCAAGAATGATCCTCGGATCATACCCGCTGAAATGCTGTGTGCAGGATAATGTAAACACACATTTAAAGTGTTTTCTCATGAATGCAGCACAAACATTGTATGATTCAGTAGCACCGCAGAGTGTTTTTAGTGCCTCGTAAATCTTTAAACAGTTCATTTATGGACCTTCTCCAAATATTATCTTATACTGCTGGGAAACACAACTGAAAAACATCCAATTTCAAGCCACCACATTTTGTAGCATAGCATCCCACACCACACTCTGTAGTCTGCACGTTAGCTGATGTGTAACACAGAAGCTCCAGAGCAAAGTTAATGCTATCAACCATGATTCCGAGGTAAAAAGCTGTATCAACATTTCCTCAGGGCAGCAAGGTCAGATGCATCTTCACAATACAAAAGATAAATGGATCAGGTTTCCACGCCACATGTAGTTCAGAGCCTAGTCTGCCAGCAGCCACATAAACATAGGCTTTCGGCCTTAAACACAGGGTGCTCGGTCTAGTGAGGCTTGTCAAAAAAAAAAAACACAAAATGTCCCCAAGCTAGAGGAGCGGTTTGACGTGATCGATGGACACTTGAGGGGACATTACTGTGGATTCTCTTGAGTGACCTGACAATTTTCACTGGCCTTGCTTTCTGGGATAAATGCAGCACGTTTTGAGATTTGAGAATCAGTGATTGTGGGATTAGATTAAAATACTACCTGTGGTAGTTGTGGTTTTGAAGTAGGCTCCTAATTCCGCACAGGTATTTACAGAGTGAGGAAGACTGTTCGCAGTTCATCACGTGACTTTGCACAAATTTACACATCAAAGTGTCATTTTAAATGGGATACCATATAGAGTGTAACTTAATTTCCCTGCCCTGGATCTAAAAGGATATTGGCAAGTGAATACCCCTCATGTGTCTGTATCCATTTGACTTGTTGTTATTGCAACAGGTGTTATCCACAGATAAAATGTGAAGTGAGAAATATGATTTTCGGTTGAAGGATAGACATTTCTTATCTCAGATAACCACTTTACTTCTGTCATAACCTGTCTTTTCCTCTGAGTTCAGCTGTTACAGAAATTCTGTGTGTGTGTGTGTGTGTGTTTTTTTTGTGTGTGTGCGTGCATGTTTTTTGGCATGCATATTCTTAGGTTGCATTTTTACGTGCTGGATTTATTCTAAAATGTGCAACCACGTGCTGTAAGATAGGTGATGGGTTTTCAGTTTTGATTTTAAAATCAGACATTTTTGTGTAAAGACATATAAACCATGATAATCGTGCAGCTGGTGTGTATATTTTTCCATTCTTCGTTGCAGGATGAAACAGTTTTTTGGACATTTTTGTGGAAACTGTGTGTTTCCGTGGCAGCAGCTGAGATGTGAGAGCTGATGTGGCGTGCTACTTACCGGGGCATGTCATAGAACCATATAATCTATATGTTTAATATACTGTATGTCTTCTTTTGGTTCTTTCAAAAAGCACACATAGCTCTGGTAATGTGCCCTGTCTCTTTACAATATTCAGTGTTTGGTCGTGCTGTTAACTTTGAATTTCTCACGGAAAGTGAAGCCAGTTCGATGTTACTTTTCATTCATGTTACTTCAACAGTGTTGAGTCATTGGCAGCTCCTGTACACTCGGTGCTAAGCTTACTCCACATTATATATGTATCCATCAGCTGATTCACAGTTGTGTTGCACTCTCAAGTGCTACCATTACTGCGGCGGCAGAGTTGAACAGAAAGTATTTACACTGACAGTGAAAGGAGATGTTTGGGTTGTTCAGTGTTGGCAGTCTCCCCTTCTGACAGATGAAGGTAATTTGTGTAAATTCGTAGATTATTCATCCTCAAAACACAACAAACGTATGAAAAAGTTTATTTGACAGGTTTTTGGGTAAAGTAACAGTAATGTACTGCTTTTGTCCAGCCTCCATAGTGCAGATGTGAACATGCTGTGTAGAAGAGCTAATTAAACTCAGCAAGAATAGTTTAAATCATGAAAGTCCATGATTTCTTGCATTGTAATCAGAAGAATTATTTCATAAAATTTGGAAACACGTGATACTGTATGTGTTATACAATGGTCTATAAGTTAGGTGCCGCAGCAGTGTCTATAGGAAGGAGAAGGGAGTTAGCTGTCTCTCTTTCCTTGGTCCAGCTGTGGTGACAGCAAATGACCGGAATGTCAAAATTAACATTAATGTGTAGTTGAGTTGTTGGGTTTCTTCATGACTCTGCTGGGAGAGCTCTATTATCACTCATTAAGAAACTGAAGTCAAGTAATGATCTTGGCTATGTCTCCTCTATACTCAACTATGCTGTAGGGAAAAGGAGCTTAAAAGAATATAAAATGTCAACACTATACAGAATAGAACTACTGTATATGATGGTTTCTAGAAGCAACTCTGGGATACATGGTCTGCACACCAGGATCAGTACATCGAAAAAGCAAAATGATCCGACTGTTGAATCGTCTCATAAAAATGGCGGAAGATGGAATCAATAAAAAGGTGTTTATGTGGAGTAAATCACCCAGTTCGTAGCGGAGAAGAGAGTGTTACTGAGTATTTGAGAAGGTGAATATTCTGTATATCTACAGGAATCATTTTTGTTGTAATGTTAAGCTCATGAAAAGTAAATTTGTAAGAAAAATGGTTTGAAAATATCTTGTCAAAACCAAAACTGAGAAAAAACAAAATCAAAAGTTTGGACCTGAAATGTTACATCCTCTTCTGCTGGTGGATTCAAAAATATTCAGGAGGAAACAGATTGTGTGCTGTGATCTAGGTGAAATGGAAAGTGAGTCCAATTTTTTTTTGTATTGCACAAATTATCATTTAACAGAATTAATTTTCAGTAATGGCTCAACAAAACCCTTAAATCTTCAGTTGATCAAAAATGACCAGTACAGATAAGTATCAATCAGGACCAAAAAAATCACATCACCTGGGCAATGGAGGAGGGAAGGAAAAATGACACAAAATGTATAAATGTATAGACATATACTAATCTCTCATCAAAATTAATTTTAATATTAGTTTTACTTTAAAATTAATTCAGCATTTTGCAAAAATAGGTTTTATAGTGACTCCTTGTATTTTTGAACCCTCCCATTGTTTTTTATCACCAGCAGTTGCCACCAATTGTTTTGATTCACAACTTTTCTGTGAACAGCTTAGCTTTCCAATCTCTCAGTCCTCCAAGCCACTGAGTCCTGAAATCTCCAAATCAAGTGAGGAGCAAGACAGAACATGAAGACGAAGTAACCTCTCAGCAAGACATTTTGGAGAGGCATGATCCTACAGACTGGTCTGTTGGTGCTACTTATAGAAGTATTGGCACAGATTCCTCTCTGTTTATAAAGCTGGCAGGCCCAGAGCATGGGGGGGAGACAGTGGAGATCTCTGATATTTGGCAAAGTCAACAGTGGTAACAGGAGGATACTTCATCATAGTCACAGTCACTGTCAGGTACCTGAGACCTTGCCAGCTTTTTCAATTTCTCCAAGCCTTATAGCAATTTGCCAAGCGCAGAAATAGCAGTTGAATTGCAATCCTGTACGTAATTTTATTTGTATAACACAGTGGAGGGAGTGACCTAAATGGGGCTGAAGGACACCCACAGTGATATAACCAATAATACAGTCTGAGGTGCTATCTTGCCTGGCTGCTGCTGGAGAAATGTCTCTTTAGTTGCTTTTAGGAGGTCACCAGATGGCATGAAAGTCAGCAGCCTTTACCCCTGACAAACTGGGAGCCTGTTCAGTGGGGACTGTTGTTTACTTTCTGGTGTGAAAGTGTTGGCAAGTGCTGGTGTAACTAAGCACAACCACAACCTCACCGTAGAATTTCACCCTCTGTTATTGCTGTATCTAAACAGAGCTTCTGTTTGGGCTGTGAAGAGACAAATATGGGTCAAATATAAGTCTGTTCACCTACATTACAAAATAAATCACATTTTCTCACTTTAGGAAATACACTTATTCCACATATGCCACTATATGCACCTACCAACACTCTTTGAGGCTGACTAATTAACTGTTATACCTTGTCTGTTTAATCCATGCAAAAACTGCTGAAGAGTCAAAATGACAGCCAGTGAGCCTCAGAGGCACTGGTAGCGTTTTGTTAGCTTTGGGCCGACCCAGGTCAATTGTTTCCCACTGTTTAAAGTCTCTATGCTAAGCTTAACTCACCAGCTGCCTGGCTTCAGCTTCATGTTTAGTGTATTGACATGAAAATGGTATCGATATTCTCATTGAACTGTGAGCAAGAAAAGCAAATAAGTGTATTCCTCAAAATCTCAAAAAGTTCCTTGAAGTGATATCGAGCCATGCAGAACGTTCTTTTAAGTTTTGAGACACCAATCCTCGATTTTTACATTTTTTAAAAATGTAACTTTTCAATAATGTGAACACAAAAGAAATTTAATTTATATCCATTAAATTTGGATATATATTGTGGATGGAAATATGGACAATTAATTTGTCAAGAGTCTGCACAGCCCTTAGGTACAACAATGCTTTTAGCTTAATACTGTTGTTCACCATGTTCACCATCCCAGAATTGTCTCATGCCAAAATATCATGACAGTGCATTTAGTAGCTGTTTTAGATATTTCAGTCTGGACCAAAGTGTTGGACTGACAGGTTGATGTTTCCATAGAAATATAAAATATCCACTCTGGTTCCAGCTTATCAAATGTGATGTCTTGACATTTTGTCTATTTTCCTTGTTTTACTGAGAAAGTAATCGCTTTATTAAAGAAAAAATCTGCAGGTTACTTTATAATGAAAATAATTATAATTAATTGTAGCCTTAGTCGAAACCAGGAAAAATAAAACTATCCGCTTGAGTATATACAGTACAATTAGAGGTTAGTGAGAAAATGTGTTTTCTGTAATTTGGGTGAATCAAACCTTCAAACAGTTTACTGGTATAATTTGAATACATTCCCCAATTTGGTTGACGCCTCAGGCCGATGCTAGAGTACGCTCGGTAATTCAGTCACAAGACACCCTCACGTGGCAGTAAGTGCAGTTCACTCGGAGCATGTCAAACAGCTGTATTGGGCTAATGGATTTCCTGTGTGTCCCTCTGGGTTGTTTCACTATCGACGAGCGAGTGGCTCAAGTCCTGCCATTCACAAACCAGGTAGCTGATAACATAGGGAAGGAAAGCAGACAGCGCCACAGTTCACCTGTCACTCCGGCTCCTGTTCCAAATGGCTGCTGTTGATTTAACTGATTGGAGACAGGCCCACTTAAACAAAACAGAGTGTGGGCATCCCGCTGAGAGTGCTACAGAGACAGAACATGTTGGTATGAGCGGCCTCCTGTTTACTCTAACATGGCAGACATGACCTTTCGTGAGCATTTCAAATAACCAGAGGGACCTGACAGAGACTAAGTTGGGCTTAGGAGAGGAAGTTCCTGCTAGTGCTGACATTACTGGCCATCTGCTTTAACTGGCCGACTGGGAGCCTGCCACAGAAGCAGGTACTTAAAACTGTGCAAGCAGCTTTAGATTTTATTTTTAGCCATGAGGGCTTCACTAAGAAATTTTAAATCATTCTAGCATTCTATCATTCACATTTTTTCCACTTACTTCTTTGCATTTTTCTTGATAATTGAACAGATTGAAGTGTTTTTTAATGGAGCCTTCAGGAGGGGCTTTTCAATTAAATTATTAACTTCTTGGTCTGTAAAATGTCAGAAAACAGTGAACTATGCCCAAAGCATCAACTCCAAGGTGAAATCTTTGAATTGCTTGACAGTCTGAAATGCCAGTCAAATTGGGAAAAGTGTTAAAACCATATTGGTGACACAGGCAAAAGTTTGGTTCACCCAAATTACAAAACTTGTTTTGTCACTTGTGGTATTCACAGTAGCCCTGTAGATAGTTATGGGCTTATTTGTCCATGTTTTGAGTAGGACTAACAATTATTTTAATTATCTATCAATCTGATTAATGTGGTTTTAAAATATTGGATTAATTAATTTGTTGTTTAATTAAAAGTGAGCTGAAGATGACATCCTCAAATTATCCGTTTTGTCTGACCAGCAGTTCAAAGCTCAAAGATATCCAGTTTACTATCACGTAAGGCAAAACGCAGGTATAAGGAAAAGGAGCAAAATCCTCACATTTAAGAATGTGGAACCAGGGAATGCTCAGCATTTTGCTTGAAGACTGACTCAACCAATTAACCTTTTATCAAAATATTTGCCGTTTAATTTTCTGCCAACTGACTATTTGATTAATAGACTTATCGGCGCAGCACTATCTCCAGTTGATTCTTTATTTTAAAGATTATTTTCACCTTTATTTAATAGCAGATAAGGTGAAATAGAGAGTAAACGAGGAGAGAGGGAGAAGAGTATGACATGCAACAAAGGTCCAGTTAATGTAGTATGAGCCTTAACCATTCAGCTATCCAACCCTGTCTCCTAGAAATTACATTTATGTCCAACTAAACAGTTTTTTCCAATAATGTTGTGGTGGCAAAGTAATCGCTGGCATGTGCTTCTCTGGCTGATCCATAACTCATAACTTAAAGCTTTTGATTAAAATATAAGCTGTACATCTGTATGTTGGAGAGTGGTGCTACACTGAAAACGGTAAACAGTATTTAGTGTGCTTGGAAACAGACTCTGCGCTCTGCAGCTGATAAATGTTGACCAGGTTTGTCAGGCCCCAGTTGACACTGATAATGTCGTCTAACTTCACTGTCTCAGTAAATTCTGTTTTCATATTTCACTGCTTCCTAAGAACAACAAGAGGACAGGTTTTTTAAAATATAACAGTCAGATGTTGTGTAATGTTTGCTGTAGTTCGAATACAAGGAAAGTAACAGATTGCAGCTTTAAGATGTGTTTTTTATCACTGCATTGTAGTTACTGGAAAATTTAATTGCACGTATTTTCAGTGCTGCGCTAAGCTTTTCTTTATACAGATGGCAATGGCTGACTCTGAGTGTTTTGTGTTTTGTTTCTTTTATGGCTGTGTGTAATCAGACTGCTGTCCTTCTCTGGATTAATAATAGCTGTGATTTCACGAGGTGCTACTGTATCAGCGTGGCTCTGTTCCAAGATGTCATTTGGCCAGAGAGCATGAACCGGCAGCAGAATGAATGACTGCATATCCCATTACCCCCAGTGCTGGGTGTGCATTTTGTCCTCTCTCATTGAGCTAAACTTAAGGGTATTTCTATAAAAAAAAAAAAAAAAAAAAAATCAGAGTATCAGTAGAGCAGATGGAAATAGTGTGATTTCTTTCCCTCAACAACACCCTGCTGATTTACGCCTCACCTTATCCTTGAATGAGAATGAAAGCTTGCGATAGTGGTTGTTGCTGGTTGCGTAGCCAGCAGCAGGAATAATGTAATGACATGTTAAGATTCAGAGTGAAGAGTTTGAACCAGCATGAAAGCAGAGTGACCTCAGCCCAGCTAAGTGATGGTCTCAGCTCAGCTCCATCTGCCCATTGTGTTTGCCCTTGGCAACCCAACATAGTTGCTGGTGTTGGTGAGTTAATGAGGACTGCGGAAAGGTTAAGTAAACAGGAGGGGCCAGCCTAACAGGAAAATTACTACTGCCATCATCACAGACTGTAGCTGAGCAGAGCTCGGGCTGCTCTCATCATTATGTCATTCATCAGCTCTGATTTTAATGATGCGTGGGTAATATTGAACTCCAGATTACAGCAGCAGGCCAGTAGTACATATTGGCACCCCTAGCTGCTAAAATGCTTTGAATTATAATTGAAGTCCACTTTACTGAGGTAAGTAAACAAGCACAACCCTGCTATTCTGTTCTCTTTTGAAGAATATAAGGTGTGTGAGGCAGAGTTGCGGGGGAAAGGGGCCGTTTTCTGTCTTGCCATCCCTCATGGTTGTGAACTGCTCCTTGGAGCTTCTCCTCAGGACGAACACAGCCTGCCGACTCCCCACATACCATGATGGATGACGGGATTGTTATTCAGCATTCCTAGGCTCCGCTCGGCTGCCAAGCTGCTGTCTCCTCCGATGGCCATTGTTCTCCGGTCGGCTGGAAGAGTCACCTTTATCCGATTGAAATAAATGAGATATACTCAAACTGAGACATTAATTACAAAGTTTATCTCCCGGCTAAAGTACACTAATAAAGGACTCTAATAAGGCATCCATCAAAGCTAGACTCTGTGGATGTGGCTAAGGGCACTGGCCAGAGGTCACCCGATTTGATGAATGACAGTGTGCATGATGCAACAAAGGATTTTACAGATCTCACCTTCCTCACACCAATTGCACAAACATGCAAACACACGTGCGCTTGCATCCGTTTTCATGCCCTTTTACAGAAATGTCATAAAGCCGATTAGTAATTGCAGACTACTCCCGTGAACTTCAGCAAAGACATTATTATGATCAGTATTTTGTCTCTTTTGTGTGTTACATATATTTATACGTTTCATCAGACTCTGTCCACCTTAATTTTTCCAATTCCTAGTCCCAGTATTCATGGTTCAGAGATCCACTTGTGAATGTCATGACGTCGCCCAACTTAACGCTCCCAGCCAATCACACAGCTGGGTGTGTTCGCCTAGTGTTTGTTTGCTTGTCAAAGCAGAAAACCAGCACAACAACCGTAACCACTATTTTTGTGTGGTTGCCTGCAGACAATTGTGACAAATGTGCAGTGTGCACTGTCGGTACTCACTGCTGACCGCTGCAGGCTAGGCCAGAGATTTGTCCTGCTGGCTCTAAGATAAACACGAAAAAACAACCAACAGGACCAAGAGAGTAGTTTACAGTTGATTAAGCTTTTCTCTAACCTAACCCTGTGGCAATGGAAGACTCTTAAAGATTTTCAACTGTAACACTGTACCATAAAAGTCGGTTTTGTCCACATGATCCATAACTGTCAACAACTGACTTTGAGTTATGTTAACCTCAGCCACTTGTGACCAAACAAGATGGCAGGAAGATTTCTCAATTGGCTTATTTTGCCTCCTGTGTTGAACTGTTTATCCCCTCAGAGGTGCATCTGGCAGAGGCTAGGGGCTATAGTCATACCAGAGCTCTACTTCCCGGCAGATGATGCATTTAACACAAAGCTGGGGGTGTTTCCTGAGAGACTCTCAGTGAGCCCTTGAGACATGAAATACATGTAAACTTTATATGTCAGATATCACCAGTACACCACAAAGTGCTCCTTTAAACATTTGCTATTCCTTAAGTATTTCCATCATGCAATGGATAACACAGTAGTCATGATCATGCTCCATATTCTAAATAGACTCCGTTTGTGTTCAGTGCCTCAAAACAACAGTTTCTTTTTAGGCTGGATGTTAGTGGGGCCTCTAGGTGTTCAAACGCAGGTGAAGTTTAAGGTGAGTTCAAAGTGTTTCTCACAACAGTGCATTAACTCTTCTCTTAGGCTATTGTTAAAAAAAAACAAACAACAACAACGAAGAGCTCTTCAAAATAAAAAATATGCAGAGAACTGATGATTTAAAGAATAGTGTGTCATTTTTGGTCTTCGTGGAATTATCTTTCTATGATTTCCAGTAGCTCATTGATATAAAGCTAAGGTAAAGATTTTTAAAAAGCAGATACATAGAAAGGGCAATGAAAAGAACTCTTCTTATGCTCTACTAAGTCTTCAAGAGTCTTTTTTTTTTCTTGTACAGAGAAGCAAATTGTCCATGCAGTACAATTTTAGTGACCATATTGTGGCTTTTGGCAGCGACTCAGAATGACGGTCTGACATCTCCACTGCTGCTCTGCTCTGCTAAGATTGCACCAGCTGTCTCCCGTTTGCTTTCTAATGTCTTCTTTGTTAACATTTTTTTCAGCCGTCTGATAACGGCGTTACCGGAGGGCAGGCTCCCTCCAGCACTGGACTACAATGGCACAGAGGATGCTTAGCAAAGATCTACTGTATGCATGACTCAAAGAGGAACGGTTAGCGAGACAGGAAAATGCTAAATCTACTGGCGATCAGTGCATTGATAAATAGAAGTGCAGCTAATTAGCTTTAAATGGTCAGAGTTTTAATTTTAAAAGCCTTGTCGGCACAAGTACATATATTCTCATCTTGTTCTTTTGCGTCTAATGCAATAAATTGCTTGTGCATGTAGGGACACACTGGAATAGAAAGAGAACTTTTAATATGAAACATAAGGCAATCCTTTTAACAGGAATTAAATCAAAATGTTTCTAGTTGAATTGTGTCTTTTAATTATCAAATAGGTGTCCTCATGCATGTCATACATCATACGAACATAAAAGCTCATTCATCAGTGAAAAGAAAATGACCAGCATACTCAAGTGTACTACTTACAATATGCAAAGTAGCAGATTCCCCTCATATGCAAAACAGCCCTTTTACTCCTTAAGATCTATTATTCACTTTCTTGCTTGCATATCCAATTACTAAATGAGCTTTGCCTCATTCCAACAACTCCAAAAAATCCTCATGGAGAAAATTCTATGGTAGCAATTAGTAACACCAGAGGGTAACATGGCTTGTCTTCTTGTTGCTCTCATATTGTCTCCCTTTGGTGTCATTAATCACTGAATCTTTGGACTGTGATCTGTTCTGATCATCCTGTTAAATTTAAACTTGTCTCTTTCCAAGCGCAGGACAAGCTACATACTGTATTTACACACACATTTCCGGAACAGGTGACTACATCCTGCATAGGGAATTGAATCCAGTGCTTCCTGTGATACACAGCTGCTAGTTAAAGTCTACAGAATAAGACAAGATAAACTGACTATATCATAATGATCTCCTACTGTTTAGTTGCACATAATGCATGCTGTGATCGGTGAGTGCCTTGAAAGGACAAAGCCATATTGTAGAGTGAAAGTAATGTTACAGGAGCTTGTTCCTTCCCCTCACTGCAGCAGCAGTTCACCCCTGCAGGCTGACCAAAGCTCCGTGGTTTGCCCAGGGCAAGCTGTCTTGCTCCTGCCTCTGCGGCTCATCTGTCATTGGCCAGACCTAAAACTGCTGGATCTTTGCCTGAAGACTTTTAAAACTCTCTGGCGAGAGGTCATACATTGAATTAGAAAGCCAGTGGGGGAAATATCTCGGTGCTGGAGCAAAAGCAAGTATTAAAGTGCATTTCTGTGGCAGCAGTGCCTCAAGCATTACTTGCCCTGTCAGTCTGGACCTGGCCTGTCATGTGAAGTTGCAGTTTATTTCCAGGGAAATTACATTTAAATATCATCGGAGTTGTGTTCAGTGTTGAGTTGACCTCTCAGGTTTGGTATTGATTTTGTGGTTTCACCAAGTCTTCTTAATCTTTTTTCATATATAGTCATAATGGTAAGTACAGTATATACTGTGTGCGCCTGTGTGTATGTCTGTGCAAGTTCTCATTCGTCCAGGTCATAGTTATCTCTTTCTCAGATTAAATCGAAGGCAACTGGACTTGTATTTGTCTGTGTGTATGCATGTGATGTACAGTGGTGGAGCAAGTATTTAGATCCTTTTTTTAATGGTGCAATGTGGAGTTTTCTTATAAATAAATAAAAGTTATTATTACTTTAAGTGCTACTCACCAAAATACATTAAACCTGCAGAGCAGAATTTTTATCTCCCTCTGCTGGCAGTGACAGTGATTACACAAACACTATCGACGTGTTAACGATGGTAATCCGTGCTTTTCCTCACGTCAATTGTTTTCTTTTTAGACTGCGGTTAATCAGCCTGTTTGAACGTTGGCAAAAGGCTTGATTGTAACGTTCATGTATATGTATCCCACACTCCAGCTGTAAGATCCTTGAGTTCCAACAGTGTTGGAGAAATTTCTTTCCTCATAAAACAAAGCCATGTTTCCATGTTCACTTGATGGAACTCTTCCTCTTCCCTGTCTTTGCCAATACATTAGTGTGTATCTTGGTGCGTTACCACCACCTGTGGGTCAGTGAAATAGTTTGAAACCATCAGCAGGGCTGTGTATCATCTGCATAAACACACTTGCTTGTGCATGTGCACAAGATAAACAAACGGGGAACTACTTATTGAAAAACAGCTCCATAGTGCTAGTAGAGGTAAAAAACACTCCACAGGTTACCTGTAATACACACACTGTAAATACCCATTATAAGTAAAGGTCACTGAAAATGTTACTCACGTACAACTACATAAGTATTACTAGCAAAAAAGTATTAAAAATAGATGTACACAGTGCAGAAAGTGAGTCTCATACTGTTGTATATTATATCAGTGGATTGGTATTACTGTATTTAATAGTTATTACTGTATCAAAGTATAGTAACATCTTACTCATTTCAACAATCTAAAATGCTGTTGTGCTGCAGTAGCTGAATCTATAACAATGCATCATATATTTGTAGGTTCATCATATGTTTTCCATGTAAACTCTTTAACGTAACTGGTAACTATACTATAGGTCGATTAAATGTAGAGGAGTAAAAAGTACAATATTTTCCATTGAATTGTAGTGTAGAAGAATAAAGCAGCATAAAAATGAAAATACTCATGTATAGTGCAAGTGCTCTACCCAAACTTTGGACTTAAGTACAGTACTTACATAAATGTAGAGAAAACTGTTGTGAAGTTTGTCTGTGAGGTTGATGGTGTTCAAACTGGCACAACAGAATAATAAAGTACTCTGGAAAACTAACAAGCAGCTGAAATGTGGGAAAGCACATGCCTCCTCCCCCAGCAGCATCTCTCCACTTCAAGTGTTGAAGTGTTTGTCATTGAGCTTAATAAGGTGGCCTCAACAGGGAACACCACACCAGTAACCTCAGGATGGAGAGCCTTGCTTGAGGTTATGGAGGGTTTATGACTTCATTTCGCACATCGACGGTAAATGGATTTGCATAGGGCTGCACATGAGTGGAGGTGTGGGAATCAGTTTTGTCACCAAAGCTCTCTGCAGAAATTACATGCGTTTCCCTTATGTGGTTCTAAAAACAGACAGGTTCTGTGCATTATACAAAATTAGTGTTTTTAAGTTTTACATGCATTGTCAGATGATCTATTTACAACACTGACTCAGCGATATGCTGAGATGTGCTGTACAACAAACAGAAAATACATAAACTAAAAGACACATTTGGAAGAACATTTTCAACACAAGAATAAATAGTTTTATTTACCTTGAGTATGTGTATTTTCATCATGTATACATTTTCATCTATGTAATTTTAAGTAATAAATGCCAATTTACTAAAACAGAGATACCATGTCAAGATTTAAAATACTGACTGTATCTCATGATTTTGACATGGTAAGTAAATTTTACCATGAGTATATGAATTTTATCATGTCTAAATTTTAGTCTTCTCTTTCTTTTCTTTGGGGAAAATCCCAAAACAGTTTTGTTTAAAAGAAAGCTACAAGTATAAAGTAGTAAATAAAACAAAGGATTAAAAAAAACCCTTAGAAACAAGTGTGGTTACACTTCCACAGCAGAGGAAAACAACTCCATTTTAGTGACAGCTTTACATATTGCTTTGTTTAATTATTCATCTTAATCAGTGAATAGTAAATATGTTTGAATAAATCATTTAATTGTGACTAACAACTGATAAATAAAACAACTGTAAGGTAGTAAGGTCCTTCATTATTAAAGCAGCTCCCCAATTGTTATTAAGACGGCGATGTGGGGGTCAGTAAAGTTCATGGTTCAAACCTTCAGTTCTGTCGACTGAACTTGAAGTTCAGCCTCTATGCTGAATCGCCTGCAGGAAAACTTTAAACTTTAGAAATTATTTTCTCTCACTGAGTTCAAAGCCTCAGTTAGGGCTGTATAAGATGAATCCTGTGGGAACTATTGTTTTGCATAAGTTGTTATCTTCCACGCTGTGGCACTGCTCTCTCATCTCTCTCTCTCTCTCTCTCTGTGTCTCTGTGTTTTTAGGGCTATGAGATTGTTTTTGTAATATGATAATGCATTGTTTGTCTGAAACTTCATATGCATTGTCCTTTTGCCCACATCTGGCTTACAAAAATTATTTCTGATCTCATAAAAGAATAAATTAAAGGATGAGAAAAAAAAATTCTCGGTGGTAGTCCATAGTGGCTCTCAGTGCCAAACTTCACCAAATGCTCTGTCTTGCTGTGAAAACTGACAGCCATGTTTTTTCAAGCTGTACCAGAATTCAGAGGGTGCAATCTGCACGAATCACAGAGGCATTAAGATTCAAGACTGCAGAGGAAAGGAAGGTATCAAGGTGATGTTTATAGGGCTCCAGGTAGGGGCATTTATGGCAGTTTCATACACTATAAATGACTAAAAGAATGTGTACATCCCAATAATATATATGCATGTATATGTAATAGCCAAACATATGAGATCATTAAACACCTGATAAAAAAACCCACAGGCTTTAATCTGCTGCTGTAACAGCCTGCACTCTTGTATGAAGGCTTTCCACAAGATTTTGGAACCTGGCTGCTGAGATCTGCTCCCATTCAGCCACACGAGCATTAGTGAGGTCGGCCAATGATGTTGGGTGATAAGGCCTCGCTCGCAGTCTGTGTTCCAGTTAATCCCAAAGGTGTTCGGTGGGGTTGAGGTCAAGGCTGGGCTGGCCACTCAAGTTTTTTCTTTTTATTTGAAATACAGTGGGATCCAAAGGTCTGAGAATGGGACAGTGTCTCAACATGGGCTGTGGACATAGATGTGGCTTATGTTCTTTCATATGGAATACACATTACACTCAAATTCCCCAACATAGAAGAAAAATAAAAGCAAGAAAGTAAAATTGTATGAAATTATAATAAATTTAATCAAATATCTTCTATCTTTTATTTTATATTTTACGTCCATAATTTCTTAATAATTTCCTTATATTTTTCTAAGTCTCCACAAAAAACGGTTATTGGTAGACTATAGGAAAAATAGGGACACATTTTGAGAGAGTGTATTAGTTCTGTTGTTGACTTCCAGGTGGATTTTCTTGGAAAAAAACTGCATCATTTAAACCCAAGAAGCCTATAGATTCATTTATTATTTATTCAGTGATGGAAACTTTGGAAGTATTCTTCATAAATGTTGAATTGTATGCTTCATATAGTTATTACGAGTTCAGCTGACCTGCTGTGCATCAGCTAAAAGAGTCTATGTGTTATGAGACTTTGGACTTAATTATTAATTTGTTTTTTGTGTCAAAAAGTTCAATGACAAGTAGACTAATGATGAACTTCCCGTCTTGAGTCAAAAGTCGCATGCTGTGGCTGCAACATCCATAAAGGTCAGCGTCTCAATTTGTAGTTTGTAGTGTGGAGCTGTCACACAATGCAAGTTAAGTTAAATAAAAGTTTTGGTATTTTTGCCTGCACTGAACAGTGGGAGGTGGAGGGTGAAAGGACAAATGTGGAAAGAACGAGAAAGTGGGGATGACATGCAGAAATGGTCCTCGGTCGGATTTATAAACCCAGGATGTTGTGGTTAAATGGTGTCTGCCCCAGCCCCCGTGGCCAGCCGGACACCCTGTTAGCAGCTTTTCTCACATTTGATGAGAAATACATATGAGAGCGACCTTTTGACATGAAAAATAGTTTGTGGCAAAATTCAAATAGGATCACAATCATGAGGAAGTAGTTCATTCTGAAGATGTTGACAAGACAAATGTTTGTTCATTGGGTTGTAATAATCTGTAATCAGAGCACAGCAAATGTGTTTTCCATCAGACTGTTTTGTAGTGCAGATAGATTTGAAAAATTGCCTTAGGACTGTGATCAAACACTGGATTCACATCATCTCAAACAGACAGTATTAGAACATTTTGTAAACAGTGTTTATCTGTAATCGCTGTCTTTTTTTCTGACATAGTAAAAAGAAAAAGACATCATCTTACCTTTTTTTTTCTTTGAGTAGAGGTTGGCATTTAGAGTGGAGATGAGTCAGTGCTACGTTTATACAAATACTGTTGACTTTAGAAATCAGACCTTTGGGAGTAAGTAGTTCCTCAAATAGCCGTAGAGATGGGCAGCGTTTCCCCAGAGTGAAGGTGTGTCCTACTTTGCACAGGAGTGAGAGAGTCAGTTTAAATGCTTTGTTGTGCCATGCAGTATATGCTTTGGAGAGTTGGAGTAAGACAAAGTGTTGAATCTAGGAATTTCTTTGAAGTGAAAACAGACACAAACAATAGCTTTATAAAATCCTGTGTTTGATTTTTGCTCAGCAATGTATGTAATAAAAAACATTATTATTTATTTTGTTGGATCTGCTATAGGATAAAACCAATATAAGGTATTTAGCAGAAACAACACATAAACGTGCACTGACGTGTACAAAGCTGTGTTTTTGCAGTGTTTTTACCTGTAAAAATCATTGTGTGCATATACTTAAACCTGTCAGAGTAGTAGTGTAGTAAATGCTTTTGTCAAATACATTTTGAACGAAACACATTTGTTGCCTGGATGGCGTTCACTGGAGCAACAGAACACTTTCAATCTAGTAAGTTTTTTTCTTTTTTGTACCAAACAAAATTTGAAAGGAGGTGCTCTGTGTGGACGGTGTGTGTACAAAGAGCAGGACTTTTACACCAGAGACCAGGGTGCAGCCTGTCAAAACACTTAACGGATAATATCGGTATGTTTGCAAGCTTTAGCACCTTAACTAGAAATCATGCACTTAACATTTTTGCTGACTAATTTTAAATGCAGGCAATACAGTTTCAGATTTTAAAGCATGGAGATGTGTATAAGAGACAGAGCCTGCACACTGCAGCTAAAACGTAGTGACACCTAAAACTGTCAAGACCACGCAAATGGCGAAGTCCTTGCTTGTCAACACAACTGCTAAAAACATTCTGTCCTTAACTTACAGTTACCAACACAGGTTTGTTTACACTGTGTTACCCTTCCACAGACACATCAGCTTCTGCTTGAGAACTATTGGTTATCCAACATGGTAGAACCTGGATCAGATTCTTATTGGCTTGTAAAGCTGGGTGGGCGGCATCTTCTTGGGGGAGCTAGAGGAATGGCAGTAGTAAGCAACTTTATATTTTCACAGCTCGTATTTTACACTTCCAGTTGATTAAAACCAACAAACACAGCACCTGTGTATAATAACAACAACAACAACAACAACAACAACAAAAAATCAGAACCTATTTTCTATTTAGAAGACCTTTAATTTCTGCACTGTATGAAAATTGAGTTGTGTAATTCATCACAGTGAACATCAAGTCTTCTGCGCATATTATATTATCAGTAATTAGTTTATCTGCATTATTTCATACCAGTAATGTATCTTTGACAAAAATGAACAGAATCATATGGAAATCAAGGGCTATCTTGAACAATAGAAAAATCATTGTAAATTTCTTGAACACTGTAGCATCATTTGCATCCGAAATTAGCTGTGATTCAGAAGTATTGACAAAGTGAACGCTTCCTGTCTGGTGCTTCAAGTCTCTGTTTTCAATATTTAACCACGATGATAAACTTTCCCCAAGTGCTTGAAGTTGCCTCAACATAACCATAAAAATGTCAATCATGCTGTAATTGCCACGAGCAGATAAACAAATGAATAACTTTGTCAGTAAATGTTTTTGCAAATTGTCAAGTATGAACATTTGCATTTATGTTGATAAAATTTAAACCAGGCAGCATTGGGCTTCTTTCTATTTTGGTTTTTCAAAGTAGTGCATTAGTAATATATAAATGTAACTTTTAGCAAGTGTTGATATGCTGCAGTGAATCTAATTAAATGGTATCTAGTATCATTATTTGTAATTATTATATATTTATCATCCAAAACTTTATCAACAGCATTATTATCATGTCAGAATGTTTGTTTTGTGGCTCTAAAAAGAACCTGACAAACCAGCGAACCAGCCTTTTGCACATCTGGTTTAGTGTTGTACAAACCTGACAGTGAACATCAGCTTTTACAGATTTTTTTATGTATGTACATGAACATTTTAATTAATCCAAGTGTTGTACTCTGAAATCCCCAGACTCTTGCACACTACAGTATGTCTAGTCTTTTACCTTCTGTCTGAGGGCCAAGATTTTTTTTTTTTCGTGTGTTTGTTTATATTCAGGATCTCAATGCTAATACCTTTAAATTGTCATCAAATTGCTCCCAAACCGGGCGTCGTGTGGCGTAGTGGTCTAAGCAGGCGCCCCATGTGTAGAGGCTACAGTCCTCGCTGCAGTTGGCCCCGGTTCGAGTCCCGCATTGGACGGCCTTTACTGCATGTAATTCCCCCTCTCTCTGCCTCCCCATTTCCTGTCTCTCTCCACTATCCTGTCCAATAAAGGCACAAAAGCCCAAAAAAATATACTTTAAAAAAAAAAAAAAAAATTGCTCCCAAAAAATACCTGATGTCCCATCTATCTTTTCTGTCAGCTATGTCAACCTGAAGCTTAAGAGATGTTGTGGCTGGGGGCAGACAATAATGTTGCGATAAACATTCCCAAGTGATTTGGTCTTGGTTAATAAACTGAGGTTTTGTATATACACAATAATTTGTAAAATGTCAAATGGATAGCTTTCCTTGAATTATGGAGCACATATACAAACTAGTCCTTTCACTTCAAGTTTCATTTTACCCTCAATTAAAGTTCAGCCTTCCAGGATAATAAGACTCAATCCTCTGTGATAATTGAGGTGACACAGAATTTGCACAGTAACATTGAGAGCAGAGTAATAGTGGGCATGTATATTTTAAGAAATAATCATCAGAGACCGAGTGGCAAACGTGTTTAATACTTGTGAATAACAGCAGTTGTTGGAAAGATTTATTCACTCTGTGTCACTATTCTAATAAAGATTTACCCTGAATAGCAATCGTATTAAGTATTAAAGGAACTGTGATAGACTTTTGCATCTATTAAAGTTTCATCTGTTGAAACAACACTCTTATGAAATAATAATGAACATGAAATTCTTAGCCCCTAGCGGCATGGCTCTATGGTCTGTTGATCTGTCTCTTGGTCAGTCCAACACTTTGGTCAGGTCTGAAATATGTGAACAACTAATGGATGGATTGCTGTGAAATTTTGTGCAGACATTCATGGTCTCTTACAGTGGAAAGACTTTGGTCAAAGCTGACTTTTCCTCTAGCACCACAGAGTTTGATATTTTGAGTGAATAAGGTTGATGCCTATTGCATGAATTGACATTAAATTTAGTTCTTACATTCACATCCCCATTAGGATCAATTGTAATAACTTTGGTGATCCCTTAATTTTTCTTCTAGCGTGATCATAAAGTTGAAATTTAAGTTTGTCAGATACTTTGGTTTATGACCAAATACCTGCAAAACTAATGACATTCCCATCAGCCTCAGCTGTACTTTGTGTTCAGTTATGTTAACATGCTAACAGTCAAAGCTAAGATGGAGGATGGTATCGTTAGCATTTGGCAAAACTGCTGTGTCTAAGTACAGGCGCTTAGAGCCGATAGCATGTTGGATACCCAGCCTTAGCCCATTAGTAGCACATACAGTATATTAATGTGACACAAGCAGTGGTGGAAAGTATGTATATTTACCAAAGTAGTTAAGTACAATTCTGAAGTACTTGTATATTTGGAATTTCAAATTTCTGCTACATTACACTGTCAAGGAGTAGGATTTCAGGACCCAAGGGTTAGAGTTTGGAAACTAGATAGAAACAGGAAGTAAAACAATTAATGAACATACAGGGTAAGTTATTTCAAAATAAAAAAGGGAATAAACAAAAGTCCAAACATAAAGTCCATACTAAATAATTCCAGGGGCAGATCATGACAAATACTAGTTTTCTAAGGTAAAATTCATAAAATAAATTTGACAACCATAGTTACTATTGACACAGTAAGTCTTTAAAAACCTACAGTATACTGATCATATAAAATATCAGTATGTGAATTTTGGCCCTGGGAATGAATTTTACCATACCTTAAATTTTGCTTCACCTAAACCAGCGACATCACCAAATGGCTCTTACTTTAGAGACTTAAAATGAATTTTGCATATTGAAGCTGAGAGTTGATCTGCTGTTCAGCCCAAGTACTGAAAGTTAAATTTAGCATCACCACGTCCTTAAAAATAGATGCATAATGAAAGCCAGTGTTTCGGCAAAAAGCAGAAGACTTGAACTTTACCTTGTGTCATTTATTTATACAGCAACACGGACCTCTTTGCAGGCACACCATTTCTAGTGGGAAGAGAGTACATTACATTAATCTGACTAATGAGCTATCACATTGAATAAATAAATCTACAAGAACAATAATGTATTTTAATAAGATATGCTAAAGGCCACTCAGATGAAAAATTACCTCTCAAAAGTCTTAGCCTATAGAATAAATCTGACTTCCCCGTTTTGTTGACACGTGGGGGCCAAGTGAAGTTGATTTTAATAATTGATCACCAGAAAGTGCTGGGAGAGAGCTTTGCAGATAAGCAAAAGAATAGGTTTTTGTGTTTGAATTACACCATCCTATCGATCCTCTTTGAATAACGCTTAGTGGAAGAGTCACAGACTTAGGGATTATTTATGGTTCCTTCTTGACCTTAGCATTTCCCTGGGAGATTGTGTTTAAGGCTATGAAATTGACTGCCAAATCTGCACACATACAATGGATAAATCTAAAATGATAGCAATCATCAGAGTGGAGAGATTAGCAGTTCTCAGGTTTGTTTTTTTTTTTATTATTATTATTTTACAAAGACATACATCATCATCAGCAAAAACGAAGGTGGAGCAGCTTCACCTGCAGGGTGTTTGCTTTTAGCTTGTATGTTTTTGCGACACCATTCTCATTTGTCACCTTTGATCCATCAATAGTTATTTGCTTAAAACAGAGCACTGGAATATTTTTCGGATAGATTTTGCATTAGTATTAAAGCTGATTCCTTTTAAATCAAAGTTTAAATTGATGTTAGGGCCATCGCTGCATTCTGATTGTCTGTGGTTAAAAGATATTTTTAAAACATTTTTTGTGCAGAATACCAATCTGCAGCCTGGAGCCATTTTAGATGCTTTGTAAAAAATAAAATAAATTAGAAAATAAAAATGTATTAGCTTTTAGTGTCTTAACATGCAATCCTAAATATTCCTCTTATTTATTATTATTTATTTCATTATTTTTTCATTTCCTTTGCTTGCCTCACTTGTCTGTTCACCCAATCTGCAGATTTTTGGGTCAAAGTGAAGATGCCCAGAAACAAAATGGTTTAAAGATTTGTTTTATAGAGTGGATTCTATCTTCCTGCTGTGCCAAACTAATATGCAGCAGTTTGACAGAGAAATCAAATGGAAATGGAAATTTGAGCAGCTTAAAGATGAAGCTCATTTTCCCCTTAAGAGCTTGTGAGTGTTCTGCAAAAATGTTTGATTGTCTTTTTCACTGTGGCTGTACCTACACTGGCTGATGTTCACAGCCTCTTTCTGATATACATTGTTTATACTTTTACTATGCCTGATATCTGAGATCCCTTTATAGAACAATACTGCTAATGTTTCGCTAGCATTTATTAAAAATAATATAATACAATACCACTTTCTAAGTCATAAGCTTTAATAACTTTATTAAGATTTAATAAGTTAGTTCAATCATAAGGAATCATAGCAGCCGTAACTAGGCACACCAGGATGCTGAATATATTATTATGTTGAGGTTACAGCTTATGTTAGAAAAGGATATAAGCATTCAATGTGTGACCCTAGCCTATCTGAGTTTAGAGGTAGTAAGTGGCTCTGTCCTGGTTTGGGTAAGTCAGAGAATTATATTTATTCCTCCCCTTTTGAGCAAAGCATAGTGGTTAAAAACACCAACACTAAAGCATAAATGTAATTACTGTTTTGTTTTTCAAATTTATTTAAAACAAAATTTATTAAAATGATTTTCTATAAAAATATATATCGATATATATATATATATATATTTTTGGCTTTATTTGACTTTTAATAGTGTAGTGAGACACATGAAACAAGAGGCGAGGGAGGGGTGTGACATGCATCAAAGATCGTCAGCCAGATCAGGCCCAGGACTGTAGGGTTAAACAGTGCTACTGGTCAAGGGATTTTGTCACTTGTCCCTTTGTCTGAGTTTGCTGAGTTCTGTCCCGGCCACCCAGCTGTCAGGCTTTCTTTTCTTGTGTAACCCCATGAAAATTTAGACAGGTTACGAAATGTATTTTATTATTGTTTTATGTAAATTGTTTTCGTTTCTATGCACATTCACTAAAAGAGTTGTGTTGTGACTGTAGTTTCCTTAAGCAACCACAAGGGGGCGCTTCTTGTTTAGACAGTGCAGGAAATGTAGTGCCGCGTGCATTGCATGCAGGGAGACAGACACGATAGTTGAGCTCCGATACTGATAATGCCACGAGTGCCACGAGTGAGAGTTTTGCCCTTTCATGGGAAGAGTATTGTTTTATTTTCATGCATATCAGTGTTATTGTGTGGTTGAGTTGTGACCAATGTTCCATGACGGCTGTGACGGAGGAATTGCCATGTTTTGTTGTTTTTTTTTCCACCGAGGACTCCGGTGAGTTTTAGTTGAATGTTACATGCTAGTTGCTAGCCAAGATGTATCTTTCTGTTGTAGTGAATGCTAATTGTGAAGTTTCAAGTTAGAGAACAAAAACCAATCGGAGATTGACTATAACTATTATGAGATGTTTTAATGAGCGGTAAGCTGAGTTTTAGTTACGAGTATATTTGTTCCCATGACAACCATACTTTTTATGCGCCGTTTCTGGGCGCCATGTTCATGGTTGGTGGATAAAAATTGTCCGTTAAGGGTTATATTATGTACATTGTAGGGATTCCCCTGAATTATTAATGTGAACGTGGTGTTTAGTTCACTTTGAAATGGTTGAACATGATTAAGATAAGATAAAAGACAATTGGTGCAACATGATTTATGTGATACTGTAAACTAACATTAATGATGATTTGAGTTATTCATATCTCACAGTACAATTATTCATTCTTGTGGTTAGAATTACAGGTTGCACTTACTTGAAAGAAAAAAAAGAATTCTGTACAGAAATTAATTTATGATTTTATATTCTGCTATGCAGATTGGTTTTTTTGGCTAGATCCGTATTGATTTGGACAGCGTTGATATTGACTGAACAGGGATCGAGGGGAGATACTCCACCCTTCGTCTTCACCTTCCAACCCTGGATCCAGATGAGCATCAAAAGAGTACCATACACACACTACCCGGGTAGACAGACTTGAACTTGAATCACAACAGACATTGGACTGACTTTATGGAACTGTGAACTTTGAACTGTGAGAACTTATCTACTGAACTCTGAACTTAAGAGCAGCTATAAGCTGAAAAGTGGACACCTTATTTTGGGTTGTTATTTTCTTTTATTGTTGAAAGGGATTTGAACAGATTCTTCTTTGTTGTGTGAATAAAATTGTACTTACCGTCCCTCGCTCCTTGAGTCGAACCAGTAGCTAATTAACTAGGTTACATACTATCCCGTTACATAGTATATTACTTGCATGGCAAATGCACATTGGAACTGATGTTGCAGTTTACAGTGATAACAACAGCAGATTATCCATTGTAAATTCACTGTAATTTTTCCCACAATGGGTCACAGGATTAAACAAAGGCAGTCTTCTCATTTCTTACAAACAACTGTGGCTTTTCTAATCTAAAATGAAGACTAACAGATTAGATAAGATGTAGCTAGTTAGTTTAACCTAAGTGCTAAATCTAAAACTCCCATCACTGTATCTGAAACCACTCCCCACTCTATATTGCACAAGATGTGTGTAAATTTATCTACTATAAAGCACATCTGCAGCTGACGTGATATCATGCTAAACGACCGAGGCTAAGGCTAACAGGTTGTTTGGGTTGTAAAAAAAAAAAAAATCCATTTGACTTTTTTAACACTGACAAAAATCTATTCATTAACAACTTGGTAATGGATGAATGATGAAAAAAAAATCCCATATTGTAGAAAGAGAGATTTCCATGTCTTTTCTTATTATTAAACAGGTCTTGGTGCTATTTAAGTACTATGAAAGTATCAAGTGTTCAAGTTACATAGAAATGCACACAGCCTGTATTCAGATACTGTGCCTTTTAACAAGCCGTCAGGACTTCAGTACTGATCTGCTATATTTTTATTTGACCCCTGTAATTATAGAACCATGTTTCTCTAAATAGTCAATTTTTCATGAGCTCAGAAAAACTGATTCCAGCTGTCTGTTGATGCATTTTCCAGCTAATCCTAGACATTTTTTAAACAGTTTATTTAATGTAAGAAGTTGGAGAATTTTCACACATGGTTTTTACTGGACAGGAAAGGCACGAAAAAAGCTGTCGGACAAATGTAGTAGAGTAAAAAGTAAAATATGAGATGAAGTGGAGTATCAGTATGAAGTTGCATAAAATGCAAATACTCAAGTAAAATATAAAGGCCTTGAATTTGGTTGCATTCCACTACTGCTTGATGTTTTATTAGAAAGTGAGAAAAAAATCAGACTTTATTAATGGATTGCTGACATTTATAACGCCAATATTACCAAACAGAATGGATCAACACAAAAAAGGAAATTTTGACAACAAGGCAACCATAATTAGTTCTTATTAATGATTAACTTTAATAAAGCATCAGTAAATTACTAACTATGCTCTAATATAAACAGTAGTTACAGAATATACTTTAATTTAGTTTTATGTTTTGTTGTACCAAACATGGGCCAGATGTTTTACAAAACACATATCGTCTAGTCACACATACACAAAAAAGAATAAAATAAAAAAAAAAGTTTACAAAATTCTAACTATACTTTTATATTCCTTTAAACATAACTTTTAAAAAGAGCTTTTTCTTATCTTCCAGGCTTTCTCCACATAACTGGCAAATTTAAATATTTCATAAATCAACAGAAAACTCCGTTTTTGTGCTTCATCTATATAAACAAGGAAACATCTGTTTTTATCTTACTGAACAAAGTATTAGAGTTCCCAGTAAAAATAAACACAAAACAGCTTTTTTAGAAACCTTTCCCCATGATTTACTATATATATATATCATGTGATAATATTCTGTATATCTTATAGCTTAACTTTCAAAGTAAAATATAGCCCTCAACTGTGATCACAAAGACATCTCTTAAATACTTGTTTGTGCTGCATGAAAGATTCAGTGCTTTTCTTTAAACTTTTAACTTCTCTTCAGTGGTTCAAAAAAAGACCTTTGAAGGTACAGTTCCTTCTTTGGTTTACTTAGAGGTAAAGTAGTTCCTCTTTTCAAAACTTTTCAACACAACTGACTGAGGCAACAAAGTCAAATAATGTGGTGGCAGACACGGAGCTGATGAAAGTGATGAAAGAATGAGACAGAGAAGAACGGCAAAGACGGAGAGGTGGATGCCAGCTAACGGGATAGTTGTCGCTATCAAACAGCTGCTGATCTGTAATGACACTGATATATTCATGAGATAATCCGTGAATATCCATGTGTGTAGATCCTTCTTCTTGGCAATGCTAAATCAATACAAAGTATCTACCAAATACTGATCTACGTGAGAAAATCTTGCAGCTGTACATTTTGTTGGTGTTCAGTTGAATATTAATGAAACACCCATTGGCTGTGCGCAGCTGTATATTCAACCAGGGCGTGTGTGAATGGTGTGAATGTTAATATGCAGTTGTGGGGACCAAGTATTAGCAGTGGATTACAGGTGACTAGCAGGCTTTTGAATCTCTTTCCTGTGATACCCTTTGAATGTGTTCACTCCCTTTGAAGTGATGTCAGTTTTAAAATATCTCACCCCTTTTATGTTTAACCATGGGTGTTTGCGTTCAAGGATTTTTTTTTTTTTTTTTTTCTTTTTTAGAGGGAGGAGATGAAAGCATCACAACAGTCAGCATCCATCAAAGAGCAAAAAACTCTGGGAAAAGTCCTGCACATAACGAAGCATGACTTGTTAAAACACAACATGAGGCTGTTGTTGTGTCTGCGCTGGGTGATTAGGGTGCAGCAGTGGGTTAAAGAGTTGAATGACAGGCGGATCCTGACAGAGCTCGCTCACTGCTCTGTCACTGAATTCGATCAACTGATTGTGTGTTTCGCAGCAGTAATGAGCTTTACAGTATGTGTGTAATGTGCCAGGAGCTGATTCGTATGCTGGATGAGCTAGCTAATTGTTCACAGTGCACATTCCCTGAGTCCCATGGCTCCTCTGATTTGGATTCATTTAGCCTTTATTTTACCTCATTATAGAGGCCTGTGTTATTGCCAGGTTTTATGTGAGGTATTTTGCATTGTTGAAATTGACTCTGGTAATTTAATTTAAAAAAATCAACTGTAGTACCCTGCACCTCTTAAATACAAAACAGTGGGAAGGTGCACGTTTAAAGCTAAAGGTGAAATATATTTGAGGTTATTTTTGTTTTGTTTTTTTTGTTGCAAGATGAACTCAATATACTTGATTAAAAATATCACCCTTTTGTCATTTTGTGTTATTGCTCTCAACAGCAAGCTGCAAAAGTATTATTAATTCCTCATATCACACCAAAACGCAAAACTCCCAAGCTGAACTTGGCAATGACCTGTGCTTCCTTCAACCTTGTACACAAATCAGATGTGAGGAGCAGTTGTGGAGGGGGGCATTTGTATTTCAAGGAGTAAAGGTGGCTTGCAGCTAAGAGCAGTAAGGCCAGGAAGAGGATGTGGAGCTGCAGTTCAGTAGGTCTGAAAGCCAAGGGGATGAAAGTGCTTCTTGATGCTGATCTTGTAGTTGCTCTGGATCCCAAACAGCAGCACAGAGACCTGACAAAACCAGGTATTTACACAGGCCCTCCAGTGGCAGTCTCTTCTCTTTCCAAAGCAAACAATACTCTGTGCATAGCCCTGATTTTTCTTGAAAACACACTCACACCAGTGTGTTTTGTGCTAAGCAAAAATTTCCTCAAATGCCAATTTTTGCAGGTAATCAAAGCTGCAGCAGCCTGTACTGCTGTATTAGCAGTATGGTTAACCTGACATGTAATAATTTGCATTTAGATTTGAAAGAAAGGAAACTCCTGAGTAGTGATTCAAGACTGCCGGGGAGTTTCCACCACTGTGACTGTGCTATCAGCCCACAGGAACGTTCAGACACTTTCTGTGAAGATTTCCCTGAGTTTTCCTTGTTAATCATCATATTTGATTCATCTCACTCGCTCTCTATATGTGACTGTGTGAGTGGAAGTGTGTGCATGTGTGTGTGTTCCTGCTCTGCAGTTTGGCAGCTACCATTGTGTGGGCAATGCACCCCTGAGGGCAGTACCCCACAAAGCAAGTAATGGTGCTAAGCATGCAGATAGAGGACTGATTTAGACTGAGAGGCGTCTTTAATCTTATGAGGTGTCAGCAGTGTTGTGTCATAGATTAGGCCACTCTTTCTCTTTATTTCCCCCATGATCATCATCTCTTCTGTGTTCATCACGTCCTCCGGCAAGGACTGCTGTGCAACATCCGACATTCACATTTTATTATTATTACTAGTAGTAATAGCAGCTGTGTTGTTGCTCTTATAGTCGTCGTTGTATCAGAACCATTATTTTATTATTATTTCTATCGACTCAGGATGTGATATACATTAAACATCAGACGTCTCACAGTTAGGTATGGAACCTCAATACATTTTTGGCACAGGCAAAATGTATTTGTCACACTAACAATCAAAAATTGTAAAGAAATGAAATCCCTTTGAATGTGTGATCAAATTTGTAATCTTGTACAGTTCTGATTATAAAATAAAATCTGAATGGCTCATTTAATTTCAATTACTGTACAAATGCTGGTGTTTTGACAGCACTTAACATTTGAAAACTCAAATGAAAAAAATTGTTTTGGAGAAAAGTGAGGTATTAAACAAAAGTATTTTTCTACTGAATCTCAAGTGTCATATCTGCACCAGAAAACGATATGCAGGGCCATTTGTTTTCAAAGGCATCTTTTATAACTACCCTTTATCCTTGATACTTAAAGCAGCTTTTAGCTCCATTTAGATCATCATATTCACTTAGACATATTCAACACCCTTTCTTTATTGTGCCATTAATTTCTGAAGAAACTGGGAGACATGCTTTTAAATTTAAAGCTCCATCAGACTGGAATAATTTACCAAAGTCACTCAGATCTCTTGCTACTTTTCATGGATACAGGACTTTGTGTGCTTACCTAAAATGCACTTGTTCTTGTTTCTGACTGTATTATGTTACTTTGTTTTACAGTGTTCATCTATCCTATTTCCTGTTAGTTTTGTCCAGATGACACTTGTAACAGAGATGTTAGCTGTTTTCTGTCCACCCAGATTTTTTAATTTTATTATCATCAAGTTATTTTTTTCGACCATTTTTTTTTTATTATGACAGAGACAGTGAGAAAGAGACAGGAATGATTGCGAAGTGAGAGAAGGAATGACATGCAGCAATTAGTGGGATTCGAGCCCAGGCCGCTGCGGTAAGGACTGAGCCTAAATGGTATGCGCTCCACCAGGTGAGCCACCAGGGTGCTATTATTTATGTATTTATATATTTAACAACAACAAAACAAACATCTTAGAGATGCTGAAACACTCCGTGAGCTGAGGGGAACTCAAACTCAAGTGACTTGCATAAAACGTTTGAGCCATTGTGTGTATATATGATTACTGCAGCTCTATGTAAAGGATCTGAATACCTCTTCCATCACAGTGCACAAGTATGAAAACAGTGTTATTTATTTAGCAGTGTGTGTGTCTGTGTGTGTGTTTAATGGTTTCTAAATGTACACAGGCAGCTAAAGCAGTGAGGGATAGACATCTTTATCTGAGGTGCAAAGTGCAGAGAGAGATAAGCAAACATTGTGTGATGTGATCATATTAGTTGGTTTGCTCACTTGAAGGTGCAGACACAGTGTGCTGTATAGCCATAAAGATGTAGTAAACTGCTGTGAATATGTGTTAGTCTGTCAGTCTGTTAGACTGGTTTGCTTGGTGTTTGCTTGACTGGTGTTGAGTGTTTGATGTGCTGCAAGATCTTAGACTGATCTGGAGCATGTCAGAGAAGACATTATGTGAGACTGCATCAGGAGATTTGGCATATACAATATAATGTCCCCGCTCAAATTTCACAAAACATCATAGCCGCATGTTTCCTCTGTTCTCATATTCTCATCCTACTCTCAAAACAAATTGACTCATTCCCATTAGAATAAGCTACAGACATTACCTTTGAATTGACAGTACAATGTATGCTAATGGTGTCGGAGCTGTGGTCGCACAGTGTATCCCCAAAGTAGTTACAGGGGTGTCTTAGCTGTTTCTGAGAGATGTGGAAAAGCCATTACAACTTAAACTGTGTAAATTGCTGCAAGCAAATGTGACCACCCTAAGTCATGTGGGTGGTACACTAACAACAAAGTCAACCTCGCATGAAATATGGCTCTGCATATAAATTTGTGTAAACTTGCTGCTGCATTACGTTGTTCATTTGTTTACACTGTGCAGGTGGGGGCACATGAAGATTAAAGATGTAACTTTGACCTATGGAAGCTGGAAAAAGCGGTGGCAGAAAAATCTGAACAAGAGCAACAGGGACCGCGGTGAAAAAGCGACAAATGTTGCAGAGTAAACAAGGATTTAGAAACGGTGTGATTGATCATAAAGGTGCAGATATTCCCCTAACAAGCTTAGCAAGCCGAGTCTCCGAAGGATTCCTTTTGAAAATGTTAACCAGCAGTTGTTAACCCACAGATACAAACACAGGCAGCACAGAGAGTGCAGATACAGTGTTTTAAGACGCTTAGACAGTTAGACAGTCTCACATTAGGAGTTGGTTAGCATAGTTAGAAAAAAAAAATTGCCTATCACAATTTCCTAGAGCACAAAGTAACTTAATGTAACTTAATATCTTTTTTTTTTCTGACCAAGAGATTTGATTTACAATAGACTCTCACAGTTGAGAGTAAGGAACCAACACATTCTTGCCATTTATGCTTGGAAAAATGAGTTAAACCATTATTCAGTTATCGAATTAGTAGGCAATTAATTGTCTTTTGATCGACTAACCGATTAATTGACTGGCAGCCTGACAGCAGTGCAGAGAAATTTCCTCTAAAGTTTTTGAGCGAGTCTCGTCCTTCTAACCAATCAGAGAAGGCCAAAAGAGGAGGTGGGAGCTCACGGTTGTCGTGAACATGCTTTTGATTGACTACTCTTCTCCCACTGAGGCTTCAAGCTAGTATTAGCTGCTTGAGGACGTTGCTTTGGCTGACTCACAGGATAGCAAGCTTCCGATTCCTGCATGAGGTGAGACAGCGAACACGATGAGGATGTAGGTGAAGAGCTGATGGAGAGGGAGGAGGAGTGGAGTGCTTTACTTTCAAGCGTAATGCCAGCGCTAGCTTGATTTCCAGAACTTGCATATTGTAGCTTTGATTGTAACCATGATCTTTCTCTAACTTCAACCAAGTGTTGTAGTTGTCTAACCCTAACCACACTCAGAGGCGCAGCTTCTGAACAGGCAATGCAGGCGACTGTTTGGGGCCCTTGAGAGCTCACAAACTGAACCCCACAGCAATGTCTCAAAATGCGGCTCTCTCCCCCTTAAACAACCAACGGATGATTTCTAATGACATCTCAGTAGGAAACTTCCCTAAAGGGGCCCCATTTGGAATAAAAACAATGGGGATCTGTGATTGGTAGTTTGGTACGCCCATTCTCCGCCTGGCTGGTGATTGATTGAGTGAATGTGCTGCTATTCTGTCAAGCCCACTGAACACTGTCCAGAGAGCCACATCAGAGGTCATTCAAAATGAAGGGGAGGAGATAAGGTCTTTCCAAAAAGTTGCTAAATGTGTCGCTAACTGCTTTTATGAAAAGAAGTAGCTAAAGTGTTTTAAAAGTCGCAGAATCTAGTGACAAAATCACTCAGGAGAAACCCTCTTTATTTTTATTTTATTGATTACATACTGGTAAGGGACACTGATTGTAGTGGCCCCCTGGCAATTTTTCGCCTAGGGCCTCAGCCGACTCTAGAATCACCCCTGACCACACATTCACCATGGTTTATTTGCTATGAACAAGATCGTTTCCCTTTCTTAACTACACCATGCTTACTGTGGATGGGTATTGCAGAAAGCATGAAAAAAAAAAAAAAAAAAAAATTGGCATTGGACAGGAAATAGACTACTTAAGAAATCTCATTCACCTCCATTGTACTGAGGTGGCAGAAATCTCACACACGCATACTGATCAGTGTAATCAGTGTAACTCTCATTGCAGAAGGTGTGGGAAGAAAATAAAATGTTTAAAGAATTTCTAATCCTGTTTTTTAAATAGAACATTTAGAATTTTTAATTTGAATTGAATTTAAAATTCACAAAAAAAAAAAAATGCTATGAATTTCAAATGCACACAGTAACAGGAGTAAGTGTAACAATAGACTGGGGGAAGCAGTGGTTAGATCACAGAACAAAAGACCGCTGACCCTGCCTATACGTAGTTGTCATGTCTTGCTGTTTGTCTACAAATATTCTCAGCAGATCTACTGTAAAAGCAGTAAGTCAAACAAACGAACTTGGACAAGCTTGTTTGCCTTTGCCTCACTACTTGTGGATATGCTCTGCCTTTGATCACATGGGTTTCTGCTGGTTACATCCCACGTTCAACAAACACACAATCACAGGGATTGGAGACTAAATTGCCCGTTGATACAAATGCGCATGTGGACCCCAGCAAGCCTCACAGTCACTGAGGCTAATTGGAATCCAAATATAGAATAATAAACCTGCATTTTGCCCACACTACTGGTCGTCATGGTTATACCTCCTCAGGGACGAGTTTGAATGCAGACACCAGTCAGACTCATAGCGGTGCTGTTTTTTTTTTTTTGTTTGTTTTTTTTACTTTTCAATGTGTTTGAGTTTGTGTGTGTGTGTGTGTGTGTGTGTGTGTGTGTGTGTGTGTGTGTGTGTGTGTGTGTGTGTTTCTGGCCTGTCAGTGTGGCACATCAGCAATCGTAACAGGCGGTCCCAGTGGAGGGCAGACTGACAGGTAGGTAATGATCAAAGAGGCCGTTTTCTGTGTTTCATGTTGGGCTCAGAGACAGACACATCTGTACTGCCAGTGCCTCTGCTTTTTAATGGGCTTGGGTTGCACATAGCACTCACTCATCTCACACACATGCACACACACACACACACACACATACATGTGCATGCGCACAAGTACGAGCGCAAACTTGAGTCGTTTTGAGACTCCTCACATTAGCAGCTCCTAACACATCTCTCAGATTCTGCCTCACTCTCGCCCCGTGCCGCACTCCCTCCCTTCTAATAAATCGCTGAACTCTTGCCGCCTGCACACCGACTCTCAGTCATCTCAAACTGTCATCTGAACTGTATCGCACATCCATAAAATATTAACCTGAAGGGGAAACACAGGCAAAACCACCCAGTCTGTCTCCAATTTGACCACCCCTCCCTGCCGCCCTCCCTCCCCCAGTAAGCGGGACTATCTCTCTGACTCAGGTGCCAGGCCACTCACAGATATCTTACCCTCAATCTTGTGTCCACAGTTGCCAGTGGCTGTGTAGACGGGTTTGTACTCTGCTCTGCTCTGTTCAGCCTGCCAGTCTGTGTTTAATCAATTGGAGCAATTCAGATTGTATTTGAGAGAGGCCAAATCTCATCTCAGGTTGGATGTTGTTGGAAATGAACTGCATCCTTGAGGATGGGTGTAAAAACAGCTTCACTTTATCTGGAAGATTAAAACTTCAGGGTCATGGTAATCTGTCTTAATGAAACTGTCAAGTAATCCGAGAATCTGTAAACTCTGTGTGTCACACTGGTGCTTTGGGCACTCGCTTGTGTATATGTGTGTATTTTAGCTGACTGAATTTCTACATGATTTTTAAATGACTGATTGGCAGACTAGGGGGGTTATGTGTTTGCTACGAGAGGTAAATTAACTAGCAATTAACCAATGTTAAGGTTGTTACATAGCCAATCAAATAAAACTACTCAAAGCAGGTAGAGGAAGCGTGAAGAGCTGATTTAATCATCTATGAGAGCTAGTCCTTTATGCGTTCTTAGGTTTGATCTCCTAGCCCTCTTAATTTTGCAGCATAATTTGTTTTTTTTCCACTTTTTCAATTTCATTTTGTACAGGAGGTTTTATTCCTTTGCAGACCTCACACCTTTGTACCACCGGCCTTGGCAGTGGTCTGGCAAGACTCAATAGGCCTTTTCTTGATACAGCCGTCATTTGAAATAGGTTGTACAAGTGATGATTCACTCAAACATCTACCTGGGACCTTCCCATACAAGTGATTAGACAATTGCACTATTCTGTCTTTTCTTCTCATTGATCTTTCCTGAAAAAAATTCAACTATTCTGTAAACCAAAATCTCCTAACCCTTACCCACTACTATTAAGACTTAGAAGCAAAAAATGGGTCACAGAAGTGCCTGATCTGATTCTGTTGTAACACATCATGGACTAGTGTAGCCCCTTTAACGTCATTGCTATGACTATCTACTTTAATGGACCAAAAGGAGATGTACTACTACTAATACTTTGTTTAAAGATACAAAACAACAAGGTAAAAAGTAAAAGGATGAAATGAAAAATTCTAGATATTTTTCTGTACCATTTCATACACATTTCCCCAAATTCAGCCTGATGTACATACAGCATTTGATACAGTTTCTTTAGAAACTGTTGATCCCCATGAACATCGTTTTGCTGCATAGCATGAGTTTTTATTCCCTCTTCTGGCAGCAGGATAGTGGAATTGATGAGGTTAGATAATTTGAGCATCCCTTTATAGTTTGATCATTGGCAAGACATGTACTTTGAGCTACCTCCAATTTCAACTGAGTTAAAAGTCTGTGTGAGTCAGTGCGAGGCTAATAGGAGAATTACTTGCAATTTTTATTTGCTCTTAATTTTTTATCCATAATTATCTGCTGGCACTTAAAGACTGTGAGATAACAATTTTATAAGTTCATTGTATGTCACACTGTGTGAGAGGGATCTTATAAAGTCTTGGTCGCAATCTTTGTCTGTATGACATCAGTTTTGAGGCATTACTGATAAAGTGATGAATGTGTAATGAATCCTTGTGTTACAGTAAAATACGGGAAAAAAACAGATGCAATCATTGAAAATCCTCAGAAAAGGAGGTGAATGTGACACTGGTTACAGTCAGGGGAAACAGAGCAACATCCTGCAAATGGATTTTGAGGTGAATGCTTTTTAGAAGTAGCATTATGCTAGCTTGCCAGTGTATTCTCAGTAATTTCATGTCATATTCTGAAATTAGCTGTTTTTAAATGTGGCTTATAGAAATAGTCACATTGTGAGACTTTCGCTGTCACCCGAGTCTGTCTTCAAGCTCTAAATCAGCCATTGTTGGACAGACCAAAGATTTCACCACACTTGCTGCTGTTGTTTTCTGTTTTATAATCATTGTAAACTGATTATCTTTGAGTTCAGCTGCTCGGACTGCTCAGCTGCTCAGTTTTTACATTTTTTACTGTGAATGAACAAATGATCAGTCTGTATAGAGAGTTTTGGACGCTCTGCTACTTCAAAACAGTTTTTTATTGCAGGTAATGACTAAGTAAGAGTTGTTTGTCATATTTTTATTTACATTTGGGACTGCTGCCAACTGTAACACGTACTGAGTCCATATCAACAAACGCCAGTAAACTCAAGGCTGACCCTCTTTTATACGCTCAAGGCTGGCAGCTGATCCCCCTGAAAACCAACAGAATCTCTGAAAGGGGGGGGGGTGCATAGCTGGCAAGCATGGAAAGCCTCAAATGATTGATAGCCATTTGTTTTGCCTGCTTAAAACAACATAAACTCTCCAGCGATTCATCACCAGAGTGAGAGTTTTTCATGGTGCCTCTGCAAAACCCACTAAAAATAATTCATTTTCTGCGAGCTACCATCCAGGCACTAATGTTAAATATTCATGTGGGTCCAGTCTAAATGATGTGGCCATTGGCACGCAGTTAGAGCACACTCTGTGGAAGGAAGGAAATGTCAAGCTGTGAATAAATGAAAGCAGTGAAGCCGTATATTACCCTGCCATTGTGAATTTACTATAGTTGCCATTTTGTACGGCCACTTCAAATAGATCTCTTTTATAATCAATACACTCAGTAAAACATCCAGCATATTGCCACGTTGGCAATAATCTGGGCCTGTGTTTACTCATCCTTTATTCACTTTTTGTGTTTGTTGCCTAATTTGTGCCTCATGAATGCTAACAGAGGACTTTGTGCTATTTCTGTTGTAATGTTCAACATGTTCAGTGAAATAGACTATCAAAGCGACGAGGTTGACTCTCCTCAAAGATGTCGATGCACTGCGAGCTCCTCTTGTCACATGAGATCAATATGGCTTGTGCCTATGCAGCTGTTATGGTTTGATTCGTATTGACTGCCACATCAGTCAGCTGCATTCGTTTTTGAGATATTTTCACTGCACAGCATGCTGATACGGAGAAGCTGTTGTCATGGTTGCACGGAAATTGTTTTGAGACGTTATAGGTCATCGTCTGCCATGATATCAGTAAGCACAGTGGAGGGAAAGGGCAAAATATAATAGAACTTACTGGGTTGAGTATCCATTTAGGGGAACTCAAATAGAGAGCATAATGTCCGCTGTGCATCATTTGGATGGAGTGGGGAATGTTAAATGGCCTCATATTGACAGACACACTCTACCAGTATTCATTTTTATCACACATGCACGCACACACGTGTCCGCCGCTCACATTCACACACATTTCCTCCTGCAGTCTCTGACTAATGAGGCCTAGGGCTGGAGATGGTTCCATCAAGGAACTTCCCCCTCTTTCTCTCTCTAACACACACACACACTCTTTCTCGCTCTCTCCTCTCTCAAACGCGCACCTGATTGATAGCAGTGATTTGACTGAGAAAAGGGAAATGGGAAATTGAAAAATGGTGGAAGAAGATTGGAAACAACGTGCTGATTATAAACTCTGTGAGGAAACAAAAGGCCTTCCCTCTGCCTTTTCTCTTAGCACTGAGGTAGCAGGTGTGTGTCTGACAGGTGCCTGATTGAGGCGCACAAAAGACATTACAACTGCAAACAAATGGACGTGTTTAGCGTCCCCGGATGCAGTTAACGTTTTGGGCTGATAGATGTGATTATGAGTATATGAGCAGAGGCAGCCAGAGAATGGGCACAGGTGTTATGGAGAGTGAAGCAGAAAAGCAGCCATGTTATTGTTGTGATGGTAATAATCCATCTATACAATTAATGGTATGTCATCGCCAAGGTCATCAGCCTTGGGGGGTGTATTTAATATGTTTCATATTGTAATAATAGAGCCTCTCTCTGCTGGAGACAGATACACAGGAGGCGCAGGACCACACAGATTTATCATCATCAAAAAAATAAAAAGTGAGTATAAAAATGAGAACAACAATCATTGCGCTCCAAATCCATTGATTTACAAAATAACCTCAATTACCATAGTGCCATCGCCATTTATTTTGATCTTTTTATCTTTGTGTTCCTATGTTCCAGGATTTTAAAAAAACAAACAAAAAAACAGTAGCACTTTTATAACAGTGGCATAAATTAGACGCTACCTCCTTGAGAAAAGGCTTTGTGTATTCCATAAATGAGGGAGCGTCTTGGCCGAGGCCCCAGTGGTTTAATATTCTCTGAGTGCTTCCAGACAGTGAGTGGTGGTGCAGCAGCTGTCTCTTGACCCTGCCGGACCCCCACTTACCCCTCTGACCACCTCCTTTCCACTGGGCAGACTGTGGCGATGACAAGCCTGTCAGAAGCTTCTCCTAATGTCCTAATTACCTCTCTCTCACACACACACACACATATACGCAGAGACGTACGCACCTTCATAGTGAGTCAGCAGATATGCCGACATACAGGCTAAGAAACACGCACTCACAAACACACCACAGCTTCTGTGAACAGTGCTCATGTGAGTTTTCCTGGCAAGAGACCACACTATAGGTGAGGCATTACTGCATCTCCAGAATAGCAAAAAATTCCTCCCTCAAGACTCTTTGGAGGCTTTGATTCTAACCGTTCTGCGTGTGTTTTGATCCGGGCAGAATCAGAGCTTCAGTTTCTTTCCTGTGGTAACAAACGCAGCACTCCTGCCGCAACTTCCTTTTTAAAAACTGAGGCCGGGGCTGAAAAGAGGCTTCATAGTGCATGCTGCCTCTGAGGTGAAAAACAGGGAAAAAACAAAAAAAGATGCAACGTCACCCGAAATAGACAATCTGAATGAGATGGGATGTGCCACTTTGCCAGAGGTTAAGCTTTGTCTCGGCTTTAAGCAAGAATCTCTCTCTGTTGCATGGTTTTGAGAGCAGAGCACACTGCCACTGCTACACTTAAGTCCATGCTCAGTCAACCAGTCTTGTTAACATAACAGAGTGGATGATTGTGCCTAGTAAGAAAAAGGAAATCATTGTACCTCCCAGCGTATGCAGTTGGTTGGTGATTTATAGACCTCTGAAGTTACTGCATTTGTCACAATCAGTATGACTTAATAGTGTGTTACTATAAAGATCTTCATGCCTCATATTATGTTGATTTGAGACATCCTGCCTGGTAGAATAGTCTTGTTTCATTATGTCAAATTATCTTTTGATAGATGTGTCACCGCGATATTAAGCAACCGCTGTCTTTTTTTATTTCTCTTTTATTTTTGCACTTTGCTGTTTTATTTGTGTAACTGAGAGAGCTCGGTGTCTGTCATGTGAGTCTGTGTGGAACAGCAGCCTGGCATCTACAGTTGTCATAAATGTGTTAGTGCTCCCTTTTTTCTTGACACGACTGTGAGAGACGAACACTACCTGAGCTGTGCAGAGTTGTCATTAAAGCGGCTGGTGGCTGTTTTCATTTTTTTTTTTTTCTCTTTGCCAGCTGCAGAGATGTTTTCATGTATGTGGTGACTGACAAGACCCAGTCACGTACACCAATGTGACTGCAAACCTTTTTTTTTGGTTTTCAAAGATGTTACTGATGCTGAAATGTCTTAATTTTAGCCTTTTATTCATAAGAGCATCCAGCTATTATTATTTATGTGCAATTGTAGATAGCACTTGACTAAGAGGAGACAGGGCACCAAATTCAATATATCTGCTTTTTATCTGCCAGCATTTCTGAAGGATTATCCCTTAATCTCCCAATGTAAAAGCTGTCTTCAGCTACAGGTGTCTTCAGGGCTTTTCATGAGTACAACACAAACATTCTGGTCATAGATTGGACATTTACAAAGCACATTCAATCAACAGTCAGTGAGCAATTAACCACCTCTGTGAGGATATTTGCAAAATCTGCCTTTTATTACAGTTTATCAAGCAGGAACATGCTTTGCATCTCCTGTAAGCCGACCTGATTAATATGTTTTGGTCGACTCTGGAGAGAATTAATCTGAATATTCCCATTGGTGTTTATAGGTGAGCATTTTCTGATGTCTTACTGACAGGCTGGGCTGGATTAAACTGGACCTGAGAGCTGATGATAAAAGAAGCAGGTCAAGTGTGTAAATAAAATGCAGCTAAATTAGTGCTGTTATTTAAAAACAGTTGTTTTTACAGTATAATGCGAGCACCCTTCAGGGGTTGTATAAATGCATGATCCATTACAATCAAATTCTCCACTAATAAGCAGTAAAGGTCAAAAAACAAAAATAATCAGACTTGAGGTCCCCTTACTAGCTTTTTCAGAGCTTTCAAACATATTTTATGCAGTCTTTATTGGTGGGTGATTTTCTCAGATATCATGGACATGGATCTGTGAAATCAGGAGCTATTGTTATTATGTAATCCAAAGCACTTCTAAGACTTCTAGTTCTCGTTTTGAACTGTAGGTTCCCTTTTCTTCACCAGCACATTGAGCAGCTGCTAATTACTACAGTGGCCCCTACGGACAAAGCACAGTCAAGAGTAAAAGCACAAACATGAAGGGAAATATGCTCCAAATCCAGCAATGCAACAAATAAAAAATACTAATAGGGAACTGGAAATTCTATGGGACACTAGGGGGAGTGATTTTCAGGTGAGAAAGTAAGCATTTTGATTTTTTCGACTGTGGTCACCATTGAAAGCTCCATGCGCTGTTAATAGAATTAACACTTTTGTCAAACCTCCAATACTAGTTCTTATATACAAAGAGTCTTTATATATGAATTCTTTAATGTGGATTTGAAAATGATTATCCCTGACAACAAAGACTAGCATAAGGTGTAGGACACAGTTTTTCTTTTTTTTCTTTTTTTGCGGGGCAGCTGAAACTCTTTGATCTTTTTTTTTTTTTGTGAAAATTCTAACCTCAAAAGTTGTCAATGTTTATTCGGTCCACTCTGCAGGAGCTCGCGTCTCCATCCGATTCCCTTGAAGAAAAAAAAGTTTGATGCCCACCTCTGATCCTTCTAATTAAATGAAAACACAGTGGGCTCCACACAGTAAGATAGCATCGCTCCAGACACACACTCACGACAGTAACCAGTGTGGATCTCTATGGGGAACTACAAACCTCCAGCATCCAACTCTGTTGTGTCCTCTTATGCAGTGCAATCACACACTAGGTTGACATGCAACACGCTACAGATCATGAGCATAAAATAAGCAAGGGAATGTTTTACCTGAAAGGAAGAACATTAATTCAAAGGCATCACACTAGTACTGAGAAGAAATGTTGTCTCATTAGTGTTACCCCACTGCTTTTACTGAGCAGAGAGAGAGGGAATGAGAGAGAAGGAGAGAGAGAGAGAGAGGGGCTATGTGCCACTCTTACTACACAGACATCTAGTCTCCAGAGGTCTGAGTTTGCCTCACTGACTAAAAAACTAGATTACTATGGATTCATTGGTGTGGCAGTGGGTTGAACACAGATGCCTAAATACCAGAGCACTTAGAAACCTCACTTCTTATAGAAAACATAATGCATGAGCATTTTTCCAACAGGAAATGTAGTAACGGCAGGTGGAGAGTAGGAATTGCTCCACTTTTCTTTTTCCCAACATAATGCTGCTCATTGTGTGGAACAGGAGAATGAGATTTGGATGAAAAGGAGAATAGGTGAGGAGACAAGGACAGACATTATTTGGAGGACGGCTGGCCTGCCTGCTCTCATCCAGTGTGATTGACAGATTGGTGCAACGGCTGCACTCACACGAATGCCATCACACGCATTCCCCCAGAAATCTGTCTATCAGCGCTGTCTAAGCAGAGCGACAGCCATGACATCTAATCACAGGCGAGATGGCACCTCATAACTTCTACCTAATGTGCTGCAGGTACAGAGGAGAGAAGGGATGCACAGCAGACACTCCACCACCACCACAGAGCTATTTATAGCCTCTTCAGAGGCCACCAGTAGGAAGTGGATCATACTGAAGGGTTAGGGAAGGGTCACCACACTATATCACAAGCCTCTCTGTTTAGATATAGGCCTCTGTTGACAAGATTAAACATTGAGATGCCCTGGTATCAGTGTGATACATTTTTCTGGGTTACACTCCTGACAAAGTAACATAAAATGAGGGCAGATATACTACACATACAAGATGATAATGAGCCATTTACATAATGTTGCTACAACATTATAATTACCTGGCAATTAAAGCAGCTCAAATGCCTCATTATGGGCTGTCCTGAGGGCTGGTTGGACTGGGACGCATACGGTGTGCTCATTCAAGCTCGAGTTTGAGTCTGGCTATCAACCTCTATCACTTGCGGTCTCTTTTTTTTTTTTTTTTCAAATCACTTTTAGCTGGAGCAGAATTGCCCCAAAAGCCTCATTATATTAAATTATTGTATAATAAAGATAAAGTTTTGACTGACACTTTAAGTTTTAAAGAAGCAAAGGCCTAAGTCAGTGAGATATAGCGGCAGGCCCCTGGACAATGTTCAAAAGTTGTTTCCCATCGTGTGCGATTTGTCACTCACACTTTTTTGTCCTGAGGGAATTGCTGACACATTGAAAATGCACAAAGGAGTGTAACAAGGACATGTGTCATACCTTACACCCTTATTACGCCGACAATGACAAGTGAGACAAGCAGTCACTTCAACATACTGTATGCTTGGCACTGAAGCTCACATTGCTCACAGCCAGTACAGAAGCCCCAAAGAGTGTGTGAAATGTCAATATAATAAAAGATGGTGTGTGAAATATAAAAATGTAGATATGGATGTGCAGCAGAGGGCAGGGGGAGGAAGTGTGCGTGTGTGTGAGGTATGGTGGGTGGTGGGGGGGTGGGGTTGTTTATGAATAGCAGACAATGAATGATGGAAGCTCTCCCGAGGGTGCAGTCCCTGAGCACTGCTGCAGGGACTTGGGAACATGCCAGTCTCCCATGCCCTGTGAGATGCCAGTTTGGGTGGGCACCGTTCCGAATGGGTGCTCTCTTCTCCAGGATACACCGCAGGTCCCAGGGGAGCGTCTCCAGGCAGTGGCTGCTCCATAGCGAGGCTGGCTGGAATCTCAATCAGGCACATGAGGGGGAGAAAACAAAGTCCATATTCCCTCTGTTCCTCCATATTAATATGAAACTCGGGGAAATGGATAAAAGGGGAAAATGGCTCATTATGTCAGGACTGTACACACCTGTGGAAGAGCTGGATTGTAAAAATTGCTCATTATGATGCCTTTTTGTGTTTTTCTTAATTGGTGTTAAATTACAGAAATGCAGTGCATTCTTAAAGTATTCAGACCCCTTCACTTTTTTCTTTGTGTTATTTTGCAGCCTTATTCTAAAAGTGTTTAAATGAATCTATACTCAGTACCACATAATGACAAAGCTAAAACAATTTTAGAAAATTATGCATTAAAAAGTAAATATCACATTGGCATGTGTATTCAGACCCTTTGCTATGACACTTGAAGTTTAGCTCAGGTGCCTCCAATGTCTCTTAATCATCTTTGAGATGTTTCTACTCCTTGGTTGGAGTCCAGCTGTGGTCAATTTAATAGATTTGACCATGATTTGGAGAGGCATACAGCTGTCTATATACAGTAAGGTGTCACAGCTGACGATGTATCGTCGATCAAAAACCAAGCCACGAGGAGGAAGGAACTGCCTGCAGAGCTCAGAGACAGGACTGTGTGGAGACAAAGGTTGTAGGAAGGCTGTACTGAAGGTTCCTACGAGCACAGTGGCCTCCATCATTCTTAACTGGAAGAAGTCTGGGACAACCAGGAGTCTTCCTAGAGCTGGCCACCTGGAGCAACCAGAGAAAGGCCTGGGTATGGGAGGTGACCAAGACCCCGATGGTCACTCTGGCCGAGCTCCAGAGATTCTGTGTGGAGGGAAGAGAAACTCTCAGAAGGACAACCATCACTGCAGCCCTCCACTGATCTGGGCACTATGGCACAGTGGCCAGACAGAAGCCTCTCTTCAGTGAGAGGCACTTCTTATCACCTGCCCAATTCCATCTCAATGGTGAAGCATGGCAGTGGCAGCATCATCCTATGGGGGTGTTTTTCAGCAGCAAGGACAGGGAGACTGGTCGGGGTTGAGGGAAAGTTGAACAGAGAAAGTTGCAGCGATATCCTTAATGAAAACCTGGTCCAGAGCGCTCAGGACCTCAGATTGGCCTGAAGGTTCACCTTGTAACAGGACAGTGACCCTATGCACACAGCCAAGACAATGCATGAGTGGCTTAGTAACAACTCTGTGAATGTCCCAGCTGGAGTCCTAACTTGAACCCAATCGAACATCTATGGAGAGATCTCGCCGTTCACCGACGGTCCCGATCCAACCTGACAGAGCTTCAGAGGATCTGCAGAGAAGAATGGCAGAAAATCCCCAAATCCAGGTGTGCAAAGCTTGTCGTGTCGTACTCAAGAAGACTCGAGGCTGTAATCGCTGTCAAAGGGGCTTCAACTCAGTACTGAGTTAAGGGACTGAATACTTATGTCGATGTGATATTTCAGTTTTTCCTTTTTAAGAATTTTGCAAAAAATTCTTAAACAAAATGTGAAAAAAAAGTGAAGTGGTCTCTAGTATATGGGGCTATAATTTCAACACACTTATTTAGAAATTATGATTTTTGTTAACAGTGGAATATGGCTGTCTGCTCACATCCTGTCTGTTTTCTTCTCTTTTGCTCTCTTCTCTTCTGCTCTCGTCCTCGCCTGCGCTGCAACAGGAGCTGCTGAAACCGTGACAGGTACTCATTTTTTTTGCTACCTGCTGTTCATTTGGACTTGCTTGCTTCTGTCTGTGTCTGTTGATTGGCTGTCCATCGCAGTCTGTTCATCTGTGCATATTTACATAAATGGTTTGTTATGTTGGTATTTTCTCTTCAGGAAGGAGGAGAGAGAGGCACACGCACTCACCATTCCAATCCATTCTTTTTTATTTTTAATTCTCAAATCAACACTTAGCCACATGTAATGGCAGGTTTCAAATTTCTGTCCAGTCTCATCTGGCCACTATGCATTCATTCGAAGGACTGAAAGATACTCACAAAACCACAGTTCTTCAAGTAGACAGCAATAATGAAAAATAAAAATACAACCCAAATAGTCACAAATGCTGTAGCCAAACTAACATGGAGGTGGACCATTTTCAATAATACCGACAGAAAAAATAAACACAACTGGTTATAACTGTCTCTCAAACTGAAAACAATACAAGTCTACAGCCATGCTAGCAGCAAAGCTCACAGCTGTGCTTTGAGCTAAATGTTCATGTATTAGACAAATGAATGTACAGACCTGAATTTCTGTACATTAATTGCATAGAAATCTGAATCTGAAATCCAATAGTTACTAAGATATTTGAGTGGTGGACTGACCAAGTGATGGGCTGACAGAATGGCTAAAAATTATTCACTAAACAATTATTATAGACTTTTTATTTTGTCAATATATTATTAATATAACAGTTATTGATTATTCTAGAATTATTCACAACAGTATAACATGTATACATTGAATATTTAAACATCATCTTTCAGCACATATTTTCTTCTTCAGGAACACGAGTTGTGAGTGTGCTGCTTTCTTCTCTGATGCCTCGCTGCAAACTAGCGCCTCACTAAAACAGGTTTACTAACACTTTAGTTCTTTATGTTGTGTTCTTTCTAACATGGTCTGAAGTTAAACAAATGCAATTATGTGGTTTTGCCTGGTATGAATAAGATCAAATTAGCCAAAAAGCCAGAAAACACAACAATTATTAGTGATAAATGAGCAGTGTGCTAAGTGCACTCATCTCTTTTGTCTCTGTGAAAAGCCCTAAAACCTGTAAATGCTGTTCCTGCAAGACTTTTAAGCACTCCCCTCAAATATGTTTACTTGGTAGATTTTGAATTTGCCAGGTATATTCCTCTGCACCTGAAAAACTGAGCTTGAAACACTTTCCTTTTCCTAATTTAATAAAGTAAAACATTTAACATTTAAAAAGGAGCAGTTAATGGTGTTGTGAAGCAGATACCACTTTCTAATAAAGCATTCTTTTCATAAACTTTATAGGGATATCCAATATAAATGGTTAATAATTTACTTATGCTATATAAATCGATTATAAGTCAGTCAAGTCCACTTTGGGTTGCCAGGTTGTGAAAACATCCCCTTGGCTGGTGATTATGCTTTTTCTTTGGTAATGATGGTGTTATAAATGTTGGTAATCCATTAATAAGTTGTTAAGAAATCGCTTTTGGTCCAGACCCTTTGCTGACCTTTTCTGGAAGGGGGGGGGGGACCTTATTCCAAAAGGATTTTTTCACAACCTTCACAGACTCATTCATGGCTTAAAACTGATCTATAAAGTTTCAGTTAACGATTCACCAACCGTTGAGCCATTATTAATGAGTCATAAACACTTTCTTAAGAGTGCCCCTTCAGAGAGTGGTATCCAATCATTACAGTATATCAATCATTTCCTTTATATCTGAAAAACGACACCTTTTAATGTTTCAATGGTGAAAAGAAGTGAAGATGATGTTTTTCTCAGGTTGAACGTCCTTGTTTTCTAGTCATGTTGTTGCATCATTTAAATGGTCAAACTGAGCCTCTAAGAGCTTATCACTGGTTAAAAAAACCCCAGAAAGATGGTCAAATTAGTGGGTATGAAATTTTTGAAACCTTTTCATGCACAGGGTCTAGGAGAAATGGCACAGCGCTAATTATACCCTGAGACAGAAGCCTTCTCACTTCTGAACATCCTTAAAACAGCATTTCATCATGAGGATCAGGGTTTAATGACTGAGTGGGATAAAGACACACAGCAGTGAGAAGGCATCATCAGAGAAGGAGAGGGAGAAACTTTTATTGTTAATGACTGTCTAGTCGTGGTTGTTCCTTGAAAGGACACAACTGCTGCAGACAGCGGTGACTCAAGGGAGAGGAATTGGGGGCTGGCTGTCCAGCTTTTTGCTGCCCCTTTCATGTCTTTTGATGTCAAAACAAGAGAGAAAAGATCAAAGAGAAAGGCAACTTGATTCAAAAGGTGCCTGTCTCCGAACTTCTGATGGAGGAGCTGGTCCGCTAATATTTCCTGATTTCCTCAACTTTTGTTAAATTTGATTGGGGTGGGTGCTGTTTTGCATCTTGAGGATGGCTGATGAGCCGAACCTCCACGCCAGACTCTTGATGCCAGATTGTACAACCCCTCAGAGAGCGCACAGACTTTTGAAGGTCTGTATTTCTCTCTGACTGTTTCATTCAGTATGTTGTGATGCAGGAACAGGAGGGCAGCCATGTGTAGAGATACAGGCACTTTACTCTTCCAGACAGCTGCTGGAATGAGTGTGAATTTATCAGCCAGTCATCTGTGCCATGCCTCTGCCCACTCCCCCTCCATCCCCACCCACTCCCCAGAATTAATGACTGCCTCTCCTCATTTGCACCCAATCATGACCAGGATGCCGAGGCAATTGAAAATGTTTACTCCAATTGCGCAAAACCCTCCATGTTCCACAAAGTGGCCTGTTTTCACTTTGATGGGATTGCTAATCACAGCGACGTTATTTATGTGTGTTTTGAATTGGAGATGAGCCTAGGCTAGGATATTGGAGGGGGACCAACCTTGCTTGGGGCTGCTAAACCTTATGGAGAATTTATCTATTGCATTCCCTTTCTCTCAGTCCAACAGATTGGGAGCAGAGTAACCTTGCTTTGAGGCTGCTCTATGTTGCTGTTTTGACTGCCAAATATATTACTTTTACAGCGATGAAATAAAATAGACATCAAAACACTTCACATTGCTTTCGCCTCATCTTCTTTAGCGCTGATGCACTAAGCGCTGCAGAAGATGAGGAGCTCCAGCACACTTGATATCATTACAGACTTACACATTTCAGCTCTCCACATGAAGATTATTTTGATTTGATGCTTATGATTATCTCTGACTTTATTTATTTCTTTTACTTTCAGATTCTAAACAGCTTGTGTAGCTTGAAAGTTACTAATGGCTCACTGTACTCATTCCTTAATTCATTCATTAATTCAGTGGTTCCCAACCGAGTACTAGGCTACATTGCTAAAGGGCCACAAGAAAAAGATCTGATTCGGGAGAAAAAGTAGAATTTTTATTATATGACTTTAAAGGCTATTATCAAAGCCTGTTATATGCTGTTTGTGCATTAATAACGCACCGCAGCTTGATTATGTGTATCTTTGATCATCATTCCTTGGATACTGATTTGGAGCCAACCCATTTCCAAACTGGACGATTCTCCACGTCAAGATTTATGTTCAATGTCAATGTACCCTATATGTAGCAAAGGGGAAAAACATCCTTCCTTAACCATACCTTAAAGTAATAGTTTGACAATTTGACAGTTACTGAGAGCTAGAGGAGAAGGTTGATACCACTCTCACATCTCTATGGTAAATATGAAGCTAGAGCTAACAGTTGGTTAATATAGCTTCGCGCAAAAACCGAGGAAAACAACTAGTGACGCAAGGGAACAAAATCTGCCAACCAGCATCTTTAAAGCTCTTTATCATTAACATGTTATATCTTTAATCTATGCAAAACCAAAGTGTAAAAAAGGAGCAGCCAGGCCAACTAATAGTCTGACACATAACTTCCAGTAAAATAAAAATAAAAAATATATGTATATATATTATGTTTAATGGACAAATATGAGAGTGGTGTCAACCTTCTCATCTAACTGCAGAAAGGTTAGACAAACTATTGCTACAACACAGTTTTCCCCCTAACCTTTACCATGCTCTAGTTGCCCTGCACAATATTGTAGAAAGCGAGAACATTGGAATTGGATATATTCTGGGGGTTTCAGACTCGCCTGGTATCAGCGTTCTCACCTGGCAATAGCTTTGTCAGAACGTGAAGTCTTAAGTCCATCATCACCTCTTTACTTTACTTACCATCTCTGCATGCTGTGTTCGTCTTACTGTTGCAACTGACAGGTCAACATTAATAAAAACACAACAGAAGTCTGAGTGATAGTTTTACAGTTTCTACAGAGGAGGGAGACAATATGAAATGCCTAACGTGTTGTAGTATCCAAACAACACGTTAGGCATTTGACCACTAAGCAAGTTAAGTTAACACTGTCAATATCAAAAAGTGAATTTTTTTACACTTATTCTTTTACACACTTATTCATCATTTTCCTATGTGTCCCTAGTGGCTGTTAGGAGGTACGGCTTATCTCCAGTAAACACTATCATTCACTATCACCCTCTGCTGTACTATTTAATTTGGCTAATGTCTGTGTCCTTTTTCACAATTTAATATAAAATTATCTCGGTGCACATTAACAATCAGTGAATATAAAGTGCATGAAAATCCTATCTCAGATTAACTATAAACCGTTAATGGGTTGCGGTGTCTACAATTTGGATATAATCTCTGTCTGTTTTTACCTATTACCTTCCTTTTGTCCTGAACCTGAGCCCTGGCAGCAGAGTGGAATGAAATGGGTAGTTCATTGCATCAGACAGGTCTGAGGAGCGTTTCTCCACAGGAGGTTAATTTCTTATTGCTTGCCGCATTCACAGAGTTCATTTTGAATCATGTTAGTTTGGCTGTCTATTCCCATTATCACTATCTGAAAATGCAGGTGTTTTTTTCCCTCCACTTTGTAAATGTCAGAATTGCAATAGAGGTGTCTGACAACTTGGGCATGCAAATGTGCTTTTGATGTTTTCTTAGGGCCATGGCTGAGAGTGTTGTTCCTACGCTGGTGTGGAGGTAAAACACTCTCAGCCACAGCCCCAAGAAAACATCAAAAGCACATTCTCTATTCTCTTTACGCTTTTTTGGCTCCTGCCAGATAAATATAGCACAAGGTGACTTCTGATTCTCTTTTTCTTTCTCTTGGAAGACAGGGGAAACAAAGCCAGGCTTTTTGTGTGGGGGGTTTTTGTGTGGCGTGTAAGGTACGATGACAAGGTCCGGGGCCTGTCTTTGGAATCACTGCCAGTGTGTAGAGACGAACTCAGATGGTTACAGCACTTTTATTCCTAGAGATACAGAACAGAGCCACTGAGCACACTGAGCACACATTGGTCACATGGAACCTCAGATGGAGGGCTCTGATAAAGCTTAACCATCAACAGCATCCAGCCCGTCTCATCTCTCTCTTCTCTCTATCTCTTCTCTCTCTAACTCCCTCTCTCTTCCTCCCCTCCTCTGCCCCGCCCATATCTACTACTTGCCACTTTCTTACACTCTTCCTTTGTCTCTCTTTCTTCCTACCCTCTCCTCTCTCCCTACCTTTGTGGGCAGCAGAGCTTACAGCCCATCTGGCACTGACTCACAGGGCCCACTCTGAGCTGGGGGAAGATCAATAGTGACAAACATTGCACATGGCTCTTATATTAAAAGGATTAGACATGGCTGCAAACAGACAATCTACACAGCCTATTCACATATCTTTACACTTTGCATGTGTTGACATGCAGTCCCTGTAGTGAGAAATATAAATATTTGATATGCTGTAAATATCCAGACAGAAATGCTTGTCTCCCATTTTAAATATCATTGTACCATCTGTATTTTTTTTGTCTGTGTTTTGTGAAGTCGAAGGTCAGAACCTGGCAACTGACAACGTGTCGGTGATCGAGGGGGAAATGGCAACCATCAGCTGCAGAGTGAAGAACAACGACGACTCCGTCATCCAGCTGCTCAACCCCAACAGACAGACCATCTACTTTAAAGATGTTCGACGTAAGTGCCCCAGAGACAATATTCACAACATTATCTGAAATTTAAAGCACCATGTCTTAAAATGGTCCTTGTATTAAAGAAAGAGAGAGAGGCAGAAATCTGTTCTCCCAAAGCAAAACGATTACATAAAGGCCTCAGTAATAAAGTTGTCTGAAAAAGACAAGAAATAGATCACCAAAGCTCTATATTGTAAGCATCCACTCCGCCTCATCATTAAATCTGCAATATATGCTGTAGTTGTGCATGTACACCTTTTAAACTGCAGCAAATTAGTAACTATAGAGGGAATTTCTTTTTTCTTAACTAACCATTACCAAAAACAATTAAGTACATATACCACAGACATACCATTTATGTTACGTTTATGCATGAACCTAACCAATACTTGCAAAAACATAACTAGAGATGAAACGATCAGTTGATGGATTAATGGACATAAAAATTACATTACAATTGCAACTATCTTGGTAATCTATTCACTGTTGAAGTCATTTTTTAAAAATCCCTTCCAGAAATGTTTTGAGACACATAAAATGAGTCTGCTTTGAATAATAATTTGTGTCTGACACAGTTTTTCCACAGAAAAGTTGAATATTCTTGTTAAAAAATCTTGTTAAAAATTCTTGTTAAAAAAATCTATTCCTTCTCCCTCACTGAAAAAAGTATAGACTCAATGAATATGCAAATATGTTTTATTTAACTACTAGACACAAGATGTCTCCTACTTCACTGAAAAGTCCATTTTCAGGCACCGGAGACTTCACGTTTCTACATCACACCTGTTTAAGTTACATACATATATCATATGTCCATGTCTTAAACTGAGATTTCAGCACAGAGAAACTTCCCACTTTCAGCAGATGAATGTGAAAACAGCTTCTAATATCAAATACTGCACATACACCAACCTGCACTGTGAAGCACCACACAAAGTAACAAGAAGCATAAGACATTTTTAAATGGAAGGTGGCTTTAAGCTCCAACATCTCAAATGTATTTACTTTGGATTTTAGACTGTAATTCGGACAAAACAAGACATTTACTTTGGGCTCTGTGGAGCTGTAATGGGCATTTTTCACTGTTTTCTGATGTTTAGAGACCAAACAAGCAAATGATTGATCAAGAAAATAATTGGCTGATAGATTGATGAAGATTATCAGTAGTTCTAGCACTAAACTTAACTGTTCACAGGACAAACAGGTGAAAATGACATGGCTGATAATGCACCTCAAAATCCAATCTGTTGTTGAATATTCCTCATATAACTGTGACCACAACGTCTAGTCTAGACTTCATACTTTGTGCTTATTTCACCACATTTGTGAGAAGGAATTGCACTGCTACAATAGTTTTTTTCCTCTGATGTATGCCTGTTTGTGTCAGTTTTAAATTTCAGGGCATCCTGTACTAAAGGAATCCCTTTGCTTTGACATTACAGTGAAGGTATCAGATATCACTACAAGATCAGCTCCAGCTGTAGGTTAGATTTTCTGTGCAAATGTGATTCCATCTGTCCTTGACTTTCTGACTCTTTTGCACAAGTCATTAAGCTCCGAATGCGGCAAGATTAATATGAGATAATTCACAGTGCTACCATAATGGGAATACTTTTGTGTCCTTGTCACTGTTCGATTTTACGATAATCTCTTAGATTAGGATATTGAACATTATGATTATGCATGAGCATATGGGCTACTTCTACTTTGAACCGAGTTTCTGTCTCTGCTTTTTTACTTGTTTGTATCTGGGATCTGAGCCAAGATTCAAGGTGAACGAGAAACACCCTTCATTTCAGTCTGTATTGCATCCCAGCTGTTATTTCACAAGTCTAGGTAGCGAGACGTGTGTTCCATTTTCTCACTTGCGAAGAGCATCAGGGGAGTTTCAGTACACGTCTTCGTCATATTTGTACAAAATTTGTACCCAAAGCTGCCTGAGAATATGGCAGACAAAAATGGATTGATGTAAAGCATAGGCCATGTTGTACTCTGTATCTAAAAATATTTATTCAGACACTATGGAGTAAATAGAGATTGGGAATGTTTCGGTTTAGAAAAGCAACAATGAGTAATTAGTTCTTACATCCTAGTGAAAATCAATATTAGCTCTGTACTGTTAACCAAATCTTTCCATGAGGTTAAGACAACCTTGTCCTCTTCATTCTTTATTGAGCTGCTCTACGTGGGCTTGTAAACATTTAATTTTCTCTGCCTTAGTCAATACAGTGCCTTTGTCAATTTCAAAACACAAACTGTTTTGTTTATCTGCAATTAGATCTGAATATATGTCAGGTTTCTGACAGGCGGCCAAAATGTTATTCGGCTGCTGCATGTTTGTGTTTCTTGTAATGGGGCCTAGTGAACCCCATGGCAGCGCTATTCTAGGCTCTGTTCCTAAAGGACTGCTGATTCTGTGGGGGACCCCCCTCAGCCAGTGCCATTGTTACCTGTCAACAGGGCCGCTCGACACAGTAGCAGATCTTTGTATACAAGGAAGTAAACAGCAGTGACATAGAGACACACCAGGTGCTACAAGAACAGCAGCTACAAGCGAAGCGGCAGCCACAGAAACAGATACGCACACAAATCCCAAAATGATAGCAGCTTTACAGTACCAGTGAATGCCCAGTAAAGCAATTTCTATGGCAGTAAATAAAGATGAATTATGTCATAGGTATAGAGGCTGAGCGAGTCTTGTTGGGATGAGCCATTTATTCTGCTAGATATATGCAAAATGACATGCAATTTGGCAGAGTTGTCATTTGAAATGGGAAAAATGAGCATTTATCAGCAAAGGTGGACCTCTATAGATGGTGATGCAATATCAAGCCATTATTTATTCAGTGCATTTTTGTTCAGCAGTTGTCTGACTCTGTGTTACAAAGGTTTAATCTTTAAAGTGATATTCTACGAAAAGACGTCTCTGCTTTTAGCATCAAATACTTGACTCTGTAGGTTGAAAGCGCCTGAAAACCTGGTTTTAAATCTTAAAGCTGCTATAATCACTGTTTTCATAACAACAATGTATCAATTGACAAGGTGATAATAGTGTGACAATGTGAAAGGAGTCATTCGTTGTGATGAACCTACAGAAAATGAGCTTTAAATTGAGTTTCAGCTCATTGTTTAGCTGTCCAACCCACAACTTTAGCTCGATGTTAGCAGGCTAACCTAGCAGCTAGACCTAGTCCCATCTCATAATACTACTTTGCACCTCAAGAGGCAATAGTGTCACTGTAGCATCCAGTCTGCCCTCAGGCCAACATGAGAGGATGAAGAGGTAGTAACTGCGGGTAGACGATAAACGTGTGTTGCAGCCATACAGAGGGTCTGCGATGTTCCTCCACTTTTTCCTCAAGCTCAGCTATTGATGCTGCTGCAATTCTTCTCATGGCCCTCTTCAAGCCACAACTACATCTTCCCTGTCTCTCTGACTGAGCAGACAGGGTGTGAAATCATCATCATCAGTCTATCAATAACTGAAGACAACAACCTACCAGTTACATTATCAAATTATAAGGTAAACCTGCATGGATAACATTATTCCTTCAATCCATGTAGGTTTGGCAACATGTCAACAACTGCCCTACGCTGAGGTTAGATTTCTTCAAGCTAACATAAGCTCAGTGTAAGGGGGAGAGTTTGGACTTGGTTGTGATTGGCCAGTGAGCCAAGTCCCAGAACGCGCATGCAGCTCTCATGCACACCCCGAGTGACAGGTATACAGAGAGGACCAGTAAAAATTATGGACACCCCAACTCTCCGTTATAATAAACTAATATTTGTTTAGTGTATGAATTTGACAGTTGGCCAATTCTTATACACAGCCCTTTTAAAAATCTAGTTTAATTAAATTAATTAATTAAATTCCATGTGATATTTAGAGCTTCAATGAGGGCAACAGCACAAAACAAACTGAAACTTTTTGTTAGTTAAGTGGTTACTTGACTAAAATAAAATTAATCAGGGACAGGTTTACTGTTCCATTAATCATGTGCCTTGTTTTTTTATCAAAAAGTGCTTAAGATTCACGGGCATCAGCTTCTCAAAATTGAATATTTCCTTAATCTTCTGAAAGAGTAGTGAATACCTTTCTATACCTTCAACTGTTGGTCTGACAAACCAAAATCTTGGGTCTTGGGAAACTTTGATGAGCTTTCTTCCACTATTTTGTCATTTTATACACCAAATTATGAATCAAAAAAATAATCAGCATATTAATCACTAATGAAAATGATTGTGGCCCTAATATGTAAATATAGTTTGGTGTAAATATGACTAAATACTGACTAATAAATACTAGATACTGTGCACCCTCCTTGCTCTTATGTAAGCAGTCAGGCAGTTATGAAACTGCCTCGTTTAAACTACATTCAGTGTCTCAGAAGTGACGGGTTTCCCTCCCTAGCAGGTGCTTCGACTCTCAAAGTGCATCAGTGTCATTGTTTCCCTTTGAGGAGAGACTTCCAAAGAGCTCTCAAATTATATTGGGGGATGAGGTTTCATGTTGACACTGCCCTGAGACCTTGGGTAATGATCATGATGCTAAGTGTAAAGCCTGACGGGAATAACAAACTCCCCGTGCTTTAAATAGGGGCTGAATAGAGTTCGTTAGCTCGACAGATGCAGAGAGGACTTGATAAAGAAGGCAGGTCAAAACATCAAAAGGGCTCCCAATCAAATCAACCAAAGCTGTTTATGTAAAAGAGTGCTCAGGGATGAGGGCTGGCCAAATGAAAAACAGAGTGGAAACTCTGAGAGAGATGGATAACCTAGTTTGACAACATTAAAAGAAAATTCAGCCAATCTATACAGGCATTAGTATACAGATTCCTGGCTACTTTTGATTTGGAGTTTCAGGCATCCAACCCTCTCTACCTCCGCACTGTGATTTAATTCATTATGTATGTTTGAATGCCTCTCCTTTTTCTGGAATATGTGAGTTTGATGCATCCATCCATGACCAGCAGCAGCCCATTTTAAGAGTTCCTAGCTTGTTAGGAGTCCTCATGAGCACTCTTCACACTTTCCTGTCTTTGCCAGTGCTCTGTGGACTGTAAAGCTACTTTATAAATCAACTTGTATGAATCATTTTGAAACTCACTTTTCTTTTACTCAATTAAGGAGAAAGCCCACAAAAGGGTAGCAACCCCCCACCCCCAATCTCCGACTCTTCTCTAACTCATTTTCTTCCTTACGACTCCTTCGTCTTCCTTCATGTCCTCTCTCATTCTCACCCCTCTCCACTTCCCATTTCCCCCCTTCCCTCTTCTTCCTCACTCCATGTCTCACGTTTGTGTCCCTGTACTCTGTATCCTCACTGTCTCTGTCTCACATATATCCCCACAGCTCTGAAGGACAGCCGGTTCCAGCTGGTGAATTTCTCTGACAACGAACTGCGGGTGTCTCTGTCCAATGTGTCACTCTCCGATGAGGGACGCTATGTGTGCCAGCTCTACACAGATCCTCCTCAGGAAGCCTACGCAGACATCACTGTCCTGGGTAGGTGTGAGGGTGCATGTGTGAACCTCACACACATATCACACCCCTCCTCAAGCACACTTTCATTGTATTTCGCTCAGCTATAGATAGTGAATGTGAAATAATCGTAATCTTTGATCCCGTTATCTTTAGCAACTGAAACAAAATGTCAGCCAATTAGGCTCTCGCGGTGCTCAACAGCATAACGAAAAGGAGCAGATGCTGAAACTGATGGCTCAGACCGCGTTGGTTTTGGCAGCTGTGTTGACTCTGTGAATCCCGGTGAATGTTGACTTGGCTGCTCCAAACGATTCCCTATTGAGAGTCAGCTGTGCCACACTTTGATGCTTTGGAGTGAAATTACTCTAGTTAAGCTTTATTATACATGCAGACATCCTGGGGGATTGAAAGGAATTAAAAGCACTTTAAAGTAATTACTCTAGTTGTACAATTGAAACCTAGCTGCAGTATTTCTGAACCAAGGGTTGCATTGAAGAGTCCTTGAAATAAACTCCCCACTGACTTTTTGATTTCAAGCAATTGGAGTATAGCAAGTTTGCTGCGATGACTAAGGCCAGGGACGAGGGACAACTGAGCCTTGTTCTGTTTGTAGTAGACTTTACACCCATGTAACTATAGGCTGTAATCATATACTTACATAACATCGGCATAGAATTTCAGATAACACTTTATAATGAGGGTATGAAACACATCCTTGAAAGATGCATGACTAATGCATGACTCATGATGATTTAATACATGATTAGTGGATGTATCATAATTTCATTTTGCTCACTTATAAGAAATGATTAAGTGACTGAGTTTATGATTGGTGGTTCAACCTAACTGTTTGATGGATTGCCATGACGTTTTCTGCATCAGACATACAAACCGGCATTCATTTATAAGATGTGAAAACAATACGACGATGTGAAAGGGGTTGCTCATAGCAATGAACTTAGAGAATTATCACTCAAATATGCAGCTCCCCTCAGCTTTACAGAGGTTTTTAGTGAGTTTCAGCTCATTGTGTAACTGTCCAGTCTGTTACCTTTCTGTGTTAGTTTACTATCACTGCTCTCATAGCATCGTTTTCAGATGTAGCAGGCAACTCTTTTCAGTAAAAAAGTTTTAAAAACCCAGTGTACTCAACCGGCTCAGGACCAAACAGTAGAACCAACACAGTGAGCAACTAGCTGGTGAACACAGTGGAGATAATGTGCATCATAACTACTGGAAGAATCAATATGCAACTGTTTGCTATTGAGTACTCCATATCATATCGACTTAAAAGGTATATGTCAATGCTATATAAGTAATCCCCTGACTTTTCAAAGAGCACAATTAGGTCAGAATTTTAATTTGTTCAATGCTTTAGTTTATGAACCTCCAAACCCACTGCTATTCCCATCAACCTAAGCCATAGTTTTGCATGCTAACGAACTAAACTAGAAAGAAACATGGTTAATATTGTACCTGCTTAAAGAGTAACCCAGCACCAAATCCATCTAAATGTTGAGTAAGTAAATTACATGCAAAGTCATGTTATTGCACTATCAATCGATCCTGGCACCATTGGTACGATGCAAACATTTACTGCATGAGCGGTCCTTGTTTATGTCTCAGTTACAAGATAGGGGTTTTTTTGTCCAACAAATGTAGCTTCAGTAACATCCAGCAGGCGCCTGCTGACAAGTGAGGGGAAAATGGACAGATTTGTTAATGGTAACAGAAGGGCCACAGGCCTACCCAATACATTTACTCCTGAGAGTAAATAGGACACATGAAGTGCTCATCCAGTATTTCACACACAAGATCAATATTTTTATTTTTTATTTTTTTACCTTCACCATTTTTTGCAAATGATTACTTAATGTACATTCACTAAAAGTAAGTGTGGACAGGTACTGCTTTGCTTTTAGAGGGGCTTAAATATCCTTTCCTATGTAACTAGATTCTGGCTAATTTGGTGACATTTAAATCAATACATGAGGTAATTGTGACATAAAAGATAATCAATAAATTCATTTTAAATGTTAATGACTTGATCTTCCCTTAATGGTGAGAAACAGGCATGCATGCATTACTTAAGAATGTGTTGTACCCTTATTATTTTTGTCATTGTGTTGCCAAATATTATGTGCGCATATATAAATGTTGTCATGCTGCTGACCATTGCTGTTGCTGTGGCTCAGTCCCGCCAGGCAGCCCAATCATCGAGAGCCGCGAGGACGTGGTCAGCGAGGGGAACGAGACGGAGCTCACCTGCACAGCCATGGGCAGCAAGCCAGCTGCCTCCATCAGATGGATGAAAGGGGAGGAGGAACTGACAGGTCAGTAGAATAACAGCCTCCCCTGGTTTGCTTCACATGCTCCAGGCCTGTCCACTTGCCTACAAGTCCTGGTCTCTGGAGGCCCTTCCTCTGTGAACAAAATGTAGTTTTCATCTAAAACATTAATGTGTGGTGTACTGATTATGTTGACTGACATCTATAGGAAGATAATGATGCCTGGTCTATACGACTGGTGTCGGGCATTTTTAATTTTTATTTTTTATTTTTTTATTTTTACCTGTGTGTAAAATCCCCTGTCCACAAACCTGGGCTGCTAAGTCTTAGCTATAGTATGTAATGATCAAATATGCATTCAGAACTGCAAGAGCTGGAGTCCAGGCTCAGGTTATGTCATGTTTTTCATAAACCTTACAAAGCATTTGCTGTTAAGCCACTTTTATATTGTAATTTTGATTTTAAAATTGAAGAATCATAAAATGATTGTAAAATGTATTAAATATTTACTGTGAGCATTTAGTTACACCTTGACTGCTCATGAAATATGATTTTAGGCATACACTTTAACACTATATATGGTAAACATGGTCATGAACTTGTATTTACACATCTCATCTCCACTCCAGTGCTTTTGGCCAGCTGCAGGCCATTGCAGAGAGGGGTATATAATCTGGGGTGGTGAAAAATCCTTATTACCTCTCAGTTATGATTAGGGGTGATCAATTATTCATTACGCACTTATTGTACAGCAAGGGGGATATTCATTTTAGTCATATCGTATTTACACAGAGTGGATATCTCTGGGCTTGTTGTCAAATTATATATGTATTAGAATGGAGAGGATTCATTTGGCTTGTTGAGAGATGAAATATTTAGACAAGAGCGAATCTGAAGCTAAATGCCATCTGTGCCTCCAGTGTTCCCTACAGGAGTCGAAGTCAATTTCTGTTTATGAGTTGTCAAGTGTTTTGTAGGGGAGGGAGACACAACAGGATGGTTAGATCAGCGAAATGCCACTGACATGCTGAACGGGGCTAATCCATAGTGGCAGTGGGTACATAAGGAGAGCCAGAGAGTCACGTCCTCCTGTACCCCAGGAAACAGAAATCACTACTCATTATGGACGTGCTAAACAATTCATTAGCTCCTGCGCATATCGACATTAAAAGGCACACATCACGCTGGTTTTATAGAATCTCTGTGATCATGTTTGTCTTATGTCTGTGTGTAGGAAAGACAGCCGTAATGGCAAGAAATAAATTTGTTGGCTAATTTAAACACACTTTCAAATTGGACGAATTGCTTTTGCAACCATTTATCATGCTGGCAGGTACAGGACTGACGGGGCTCTGGCTTGAGAGAGACTCAACACACAAGGTGGCAAAATGCTTGTTAGCATAAATGACAGCTGCAACATTATTTAAATGTAGCAGAGCCCAGTGCTCAGCTGCTACTGCTGCTAAAGTACAGGAGGAGATTTGTTCCTTCAGACAGCTGCATTTAAATGTGTTTCTAAAATTTGTATGTGATTATGTGAAACTGCATGCATTGGATTTATTCAGATTTTTTTTTACAGAGAGTAGACCTTGTATTTTTTTTCTGTTTTGATTAGGTGGAAAACAACTTAAAATTTAATGCTATTTACACCCCAAAAAAAATTCACCAAACCCAATTTAAAATTCAGCTTTTAACGATTTTGGATTATGGCAACAATCAGTATTCAGGAAAAATCATTTTGGGAATCTCTTTGCAGATAAAATAAAAGCTTCTTTTTTTATATTTTTTTTATAAGCAAGTTTTATTAGAGCTTGAACATGTAGTTTAAATTTTGACCTTGGGGGGGAGGGGTGTCTCTGATAAATATTCATATTTGTTGACACATTTCAAAAGCAGCTCTTATAACATGAAAAAATTGTCCAAAAATAATCATTCACTCATTCACTTCACCTACTCACTGATTGAAACTTGGTGGCATCTAACCAAATTCCATTCACAGAAGAAGGCTATGGGATACAGTCAAAAGCTACAGAAAAGTCAACTCAGTGAACGTCAATTTTAGAATATTTCATATTTTGTAAAAAGTAATATTGGTACCACTTTCTAATAAGGCACCCTTTAGAAGCTGTGATTAATGACTTCATTAATAGTACATAAATAATTTGCTAATGCTTTACAGATCAGATATCATATATATGAATCCAACAAGAGAAACTTTTTTCTTTTGGGTTGCCAGGTTGTGAAAAATCCTCCTCCAGTATGACACATTAGTCTTAAATTCATCAAGATTTTTCATAACCTGGCAACCCAAAACATCCTGGTTTAACTTAGTTTCAAACCATTAATAAATGCTTTATGAGCTACCTACTATAACTTTTACTTAATTGATAGTTTTATTAACAATTAATAACAGCTTATAAATCCTTTTTAAAAAAGTGGCTTATCTCAAATTGATAGCGTAATATTGAAGTTTGTAATCACACTCAAATTTGAAATGCCTAAAATGAACTTGTCTAATAGCACAATTATTATTCCATATTGATCCAGTGTGCTTTGGCAGTTGTATTACCTTAATTTTGGCCTGCTTTATTAATGCTAATGCCAGTGCCATAGTACTGCTGGAGCAGTGTTCAAACAGCTTGATCAGTGGCTGCTCTGCAGTGTGATGGCAGGCAGAAGACTCGGGTTAGAAGCTGACTGAAAGAAAATGTCACCCTGAGAAGAGGCTATGCTTGATTGCGCTGGGATTGATCGGTGGTTGATGCTCACAAGAGCGTTTGATTTGACATCTCTGCTGCAACACTCAAATCTCCTCTGCATTCAGATTGGAGTCCTTCCACGACCTGATCTGCTGTTGTTCTCCTCGTCTTGGTTTGGATGACACTATTAATTGACAAGCATTGGTTGGCTCTGTCTTTCTCATTCAGATTTTGAAAACATGACACGGAGCCTTTAGTTTAGTTTTCTAAACTCTTTTTCATATTAAAATGACTTTGTAATAAGAATCATGCTCAAAAGTAATTGATACTAGAAGTCAAATTAAGGACTTTTTTTTCATGACAGCACTGGGCTGAGCCCAGGCAGAGCTATTTTCCTGACCTTGAAATGTGTTTTGCCAATCCCTTTGGTATGTCGCATGTTTCAGAGGTCAAATGAGAGACACAACATAATGGGAGTTCCATTGCACTGAAAGTAGTAAAAGGCAGAATGGAGCTATTTTTATAAAAAAAATGTTGTTGTCATGTTTTTTATTTTTATTTTTTATTTTTTGATAAATCAACAGTTATTGTGTTGTTGTCCACAAATTTTCCATTGAGAGGAGTGCAGTCATGACATGTCACATGAAACATAACCAAGTTTTTATTATTTAATGTGTGAGTCGCTATACATTTGTCAAATCTTAAATACAAATTACATTACACAATTAAATTAAATTACAGACATGAATATTGTAAAAAAAATTTAAAAAAAAAATTGATATGTGACAAAAAAAATCTGCAAATATTTGGCATTATTTCACCAATTTTGCTTGAAAAGTGACTGAATTTGGATTATTCAAACGGTTGCAGATTATCTTCCAGCTAATTGATTAATTGACGAATCATTTTGGCTCTAATAGATACTGGAAAATAAACATGCTAATATTGAGATAACAATTTAGCCCTCTAACATGTTTGTGTTATGCCAGTCTGAAGTTCCTGGACACTGATATTATTTTCCTATTTGAAGAAGCCTTTTTCTGAGCCTATTTATAATGCAGCACTGTGGCTGGTATGAGACAATCATTGTGACTGGCTGAGAGGATAATGGCTAATCACCACAACCCTCCAATTCATACTGCACTTCACCCAGCTCTCGGAAACGCCCTCGCTGACCTTACAAATGTGACCTATTGTCGGGTTTTGTGATTGCATGGCGACAAAAAAAGCTCTTAATATGAAATTTCTGTTGTTTGGCTAGGAACAAGATGGCATCGTTCTGAGATTGTTACCACTGATCACAGCACTCTGCTTTAACTAAAGATGTTTGGGATTAACTAATTTGCTGTGTATCACGTTAATGCTTTCAGTGCTTTTTAGAGTGAAGTCAAATTACTTGCTGTAGTTAACAGCCTACAAGAGGAAAAGAAATATATAACATTAGATACGTACTTTTATACTGACAGGACATTATGTGTTGTACATCCTGTTATGTCTTCACTCATTTTGGGTCTTAATGTGTTCAAATGTTAATAAATGAACTGTTTGCCAGTCAGTCCTGTTTGCCATCTGGCTGATTCTGTAACAAAACACCAAGATAATCACAGTCTCTAAACATTTATTTTTATGTGTTCTCATCACAACATCACACCTTTTATTCCTGCTGTTATTATTATAATGTGACTGTTATTACTTACTTACTCTTCTCTAACAGTCAGTGTGCTTTTCAAACAGTCTGACCACACTTGGCAAAGTGGTCAAATTTAATACCCTGAAGCGCACTGACCACTTACCAATCCCAGTACTTTAAATTTTATGTAGGCAGCTCTCGGGTAGATGTGTGTGTGTTAAATGGGGTTAATATCCATCAAGAGGCCACATGTGTGTGTATTGGTGATCACCAACTGTGGAACAACAGTGTTTTGCCCTCCCCGAGTCCAGCCGGGCTCCCCTGTGACAAGGCTGAAATGGAAGTGTGCTGCAGGTCAGAGTGGGGCTGTAATTATTTCCTCACTTCATTAAGTGCGAGTAAACCATCACACTCAGCACTACGGCTAATGCGATGCCCCTGTGGCATTGTAATGCTCTCTAAATGAATGCCCCTCTGACAGCCTAGGGCCTAGTGGGCAGCAGATTACTGCAGGGTTAGCCCCAACAATGCTCAGCCCTCGAGCTGCAGAGGCATTCATTATCAAGCTAGTATGACCCAGCCGCTCCTCCCTGCTCTCATCAGAATTGAAGGCCTCTGGCCCACCTGAATCCTCTAAAGTCTCGTTCGGGCACCACATCACTGAATCATAAATTAAATGTAAATGCCATTTGAACACACTCCAGTTTGACAGGTAATGTGCTCTTAATAGCTATGACTATTTGCTCATTATGACCACTTCAGGTTGGTGCTGCTGCAGAATTTCAGATTTGTTTTTGAGCTGTTTAGTCATTAACTTTTTCCCCTCTTGTGCATATGATGGTTTTTCTAGGTGATATGGCAGTTGAGGAGACATATGACAGGATGTTTACTGTCACCAGCCGGGTAAAATTTTCTGTCACCAAAGAGGACGATGGAGTGCCAGTGGACTGCATCATTGACCACCCAGCTGTAAAGGACCTCCTGGCTCAAAGACACTTGGAAGTGCTGTGTGAGTGGCCTAAAACGTTACTTATTCAAGTCTAGAACTACACTAGGGCCCCACAGACAGTGCCAGAGATTGTCTCTTGCCTGGGCTCGTGAGGGTCTTAAGTACTTACTGGTGAGGCTGTGACATTTGTTGATATCATGTATCAGACACTTCTGATCATTCAAATATACTACACACTAACAGTAACAATCACAGTTTTAAAAATTAAAAAAATGATTAATTGATATAATTTACTTTTTTGAAAACGCAGAAAACTGACACAGATCTCAGGCAGAATAACTCCAAGGAGATGAAGTTATTTTTGGGCATAAAATGCTTTTTTTTTTTTTTAAAAAAAAAGCACCTCTGTTAAATTATTGCACCAACATGAGTGTATGTGATTATGTATATATTGCCAAAAAGATTTATATAGTGCTCCTCTTGAACTCCATTCCAGTATATTTTAACTTCTGAACAGGTATACTGGGCGCAGGGGATCCCTGGGACAGAGCTTCTATTTGAGATTATTGTAAACTTTTCCTGTTTGAAAGTCAATCATATAACTACAAAGAGACTCAAAACAACTACAAAGAGATGCAAAATAACTACAATGATATACAAAACAAGTACAGAGATGTAAAATGACCCCAAAGATACACAAAATGACTACAGACATGCAAAACAACCACAGCTTACAAAAATAAGCAAAATGAGGCTTGTATTATTTTGAAATTCAGTTAGAGACTCAAAACTACTACAGAGAGGCTACAGAGAGATAAAGTACATCCACAAACTAGGTGCAGTTACTCTTGAGGATGCCTTGGTGAAATGTGCCCCAGGTAGACAGACACTCAGTGGTATCCTCTGACCATCAGATCATAGATGTAGTGTACGTTTTTCACTGCCTGACACTGTTATCTATGGATCATAGATCCATCCTGGCATCCTAATCTTACAGTGTACTAGTGCCTCAGCCCGTGGGATACAGTCATCACAAGGGAATAAAAAACTCAGGTGTCAAATGATGTTTAGGTGTTCTTTAAATGGTGCATTGATTGAAGAGGTAATACAGGCTTCCTTACACTGTTAAACATTAAAGAAAGGTTAAGGTATCCTTTTGTAGTCTGTGTAGAATGTTAATTTTTTTCAGGTAGACAACTGTTTTGTCTGACCTTTCAAGGAAAAAGAGAAAGCTTGACTGGAACCGCTTGACATTTTGGTAATCTTTGGCTAGCATTGATAAGAGGGAAAAATCATTTTTGCTGAAAGGTACTGTAGACTCACTGGATGTCTACTGAGCAATCGGATAATCATTTCATCCTCTGCTATGTTTCACTCTCGGCTGTTTTGCTTTCATTTAAAAATCTGTTTCTCTCAGCGCTTCACCTCAGAGCCCAATGATCATTTAACTTTTGCTTTGTCTGCAGGTATGAGGATAAAAAAATTGCTGTCTTGTCATAACTTATGACACTGGATCATTGTAAGTACTCATCTTTTTTCTATTTTCAGATAAACCAGAGGTGAAGATTGTGGTGACATATCCTGAAGGTTTAACCAGAGAGGGTGACAACCTAGATTTGACCTGTATCGCAGAAGGAAAACCACAGTGAGTACTCACAAGGATGGATACACTTCAAAACTTCCGAACAATGAAATTTCTGTTTAGTTTCGTACTTTCCACTGTATATCCCTTTTCTGCCTGTCCAAGCACCCTCTAACCTTTGCATTTCATTGTACCATTTAAATGTTACCAGTTGTTAGCACGCTGTATAAAGGACATCATTAGACAGGCCCTGCCAATGGCCCTCCTCAGACGATCTCAGATTTGACCTTTATTTCAGATTTCTAGCGTGGATAGACAGAGCCTGAGTGATGTGTGTGGTATTTGTGCTCTCCAGTCCCCATCAGATCAACTGGCTGAGAGTAGACGAGGATGTGCCGCCTCACGCTGTGGTGACCGGCTCTGATCTCTACATCGAGAACCTCAACAAGTCCTACAATGGCACCTATCGCTGTGTGGCGTCCAATGCTGTGGGAGAGGCCTACGACGACTATATCCTCTATGTATATGGTAGGTATCACGCTTCACTGCACTTGATGTTGAAATGCCTCCATCACTCTTTTACACCAAGGATTCAGTCTATATTGATGATATAGAAAGATTTTTAGACTTAAATGCCTACAGTAGCTTTGGCAGTCAGGGGATTGTATTGCAACGATAAGGATTTACTGCAGCATTTGTGCAACAAACACATTGACATTTCAAACATATATGGATGTAAGCCATTATTAAGAGGAACAGGGAGCTTAATCACAGAAGGTGGCTGGTTGACAAATCCACGGCGCTCTAAATTTATGTTGAAGATTTGAGCTGCCGCTGTACTATTATTGCATGACGATGAGTTTGAACCATACAGAGCGGAAAGAAATGGATAAAGTGGCTGTTGACTTTGGAATGGTGTGTTAGAAACCCAGGAAGTTCGATTTTACATGGTAGGTTTATATTGTTGAAGCAAGACAAAGACACTACAGACCTACATGTACAGACACATTAAGGGGATGCTAAACTCTGTTCGAAGTGCTTGCTGGATGCTTGGATAATTTTGGAACCCCAACCCCCCACAAATTAGTAAGTGTTCGACCATTTCTGTCACTTTCCGAAACTGACGATCTGACAGTCACACCCACTTCACGTGGCCATGATTGGCCAGCTGTGTGGAGGCGAGACAGGAGCTAGTATCTATCTAGAATATCTTGCAGGAAGGACTGTTTGAAAATCTGGAAAAACTATAAACTGATAAACTATAAAGACTTTTGATTTCTGACATGATCAGACAGCACGACTTTATTTTCTACGATGATAATGTGTTTTGGTGCTGTTGACTCACATTGAAGTGTGTAGAATTTCAATGTGTTCTGCAGCCAACCAGTAAAGGGCAATAGAGGGACCAGCTCTCCTAGGACTTGACTTTAAATGCCGTGGACGGTTTTTCCCCCCTTGGTTTGAACCTCTCTTCACTGAGGCCTCTTCTTCTTCTAACATGATTGTCACTCATGGTACACCAATAAAGGTTTTTTTTGTTTTCTTTTCAACACATCACTACCCACCAAACAACAACTAATAGAACAAAAAACAAAGCCAAAAATACTTCAAATAAATAACAAATACATAAAAATACAATTACTGTTGCTACTGCCAGTGAATTCACTTGGCTGTAAATCGCACATAATCTGAAAAAGTTCAAACCTCTTTGCAAACAACTCAACTGTTGAAAGGTGCACCAGGCATCTTTGCACTTGAATCCCCAAGTGGGAACAGCAGGAGGGAACTGTTTGAAGTTTTGAAAGCGAGAGGGACTTCATCATTTAGGAATCATGTAACTCGGACCTTAATTTCCTATTTTTGGTGGCTGGCAGGGGTGTTGAGGATGAGGGGAAAATAAATTTGCAGCAGGTGCAGCCATTGTTGGTGAGTTTAGCTTTTCTCTCCTTGGAGCGCTTGCTCCCTGCTGTTTAGAAGAGCATTTTGTATTTCGCTCCCAAGTTTCAATTTGTTTCTGCCTGTGTGCCAAGAACATTGTCTGAAAGAGACCATATCCGAAACAAGGGAAAAGGGTGGCTCTGCTAGTATGTACAAAAAAAAAATCTCTTCCCACATCTTTTGTGTGTAATTTATACTGATTGTCAAAATGCTTGTATTTTTAATTAGAAATCTTAACTGCAGGGTAAATCTTGGGTAGGTTTGTAAGACTTTATGTAAAAAAAAAAATGGCAGTTTGTGATATATTAATGTTTCTCTAAGTTAGATTATGGTTTGCTTTTCCATCAAACTTATTGACTCAAATATTAAAATGTTTCTATCTTGGAGTCTTAAGTTTCCAAGATATATGAACTGAGGTTCAGAACATAAAGTCTGCCTCCACTTAAAAAAAATCTGTTTTACTTATTGTTACTTCATTTGGATGTTTCGGCTTCAATGTGCAGAATTATGTACAGTAGCAAGAAAGTTTTGATTGACTTGGTTTTCTGCATGCATCGGTCGTAAAATATAATCTGATCTTGTACAGACAAAGTACAGACAGACACAATGTGCTTAAGCTAATTACACACAAACAATTCTAAAATATGGTGTCTTTGTTGAACACACCCATCAAACATTCACTGTGTTGGTGGGAAAAAGTAAGTGAACCCTTGGATTTAATAACTGGTCCAACCTCCTTTGGCACCAATAACCTCAAACAAGCTCTTCCAGGAGCTTCTGATCAATTTTGCATCATTCTTCCTACAGAGCTGATTCAGCTCAAACATGTTCTTAGGATGTAGTGTGAATGTCTCTCTTCAGGTCTGGGCTCTGACTGGGCCACTCCAACAGGTGGATTTTCTTTGTTTGACGTCATTCTGTAGTCAGTTTACTCTGAGCTTCAGCAGCTGGACAGTCACCCTGACATTACCCTTCAAGAGACGTTGATGAACTTGGGAATTCATTTTCCTCTTGATGATGTTGAGCTGTTCAGGCCCAGAAGCAGCAAAGCCCCAAACCATGATGCTCCCTCCAAGGTCAGGGTGCTTTTGGCAAACTTCAGGTGTGCAGTGACATCTTTTCCGAGAGCAGCAGCTTCCTCTGTGTTGTCCTGCCATGGGCCCCACGCTCCATAATTTGCAAATTGTGGACTTGTGAATAGAGATCTTAACCAGCTTCAGCTGTTACTCTGAAGTTCCTTTTCACCTCACTGAGCATTCTGCGTTGTGTCACTTTTCTGACTGTGGACTGATCAATATCTAGACTCTTTGAGATTACACTATAACCCTTTCAGTTTTATGCAAATCAACAGTCCTTGATCAGAAGTCTTCTGAGATCTGTTTTTGATGTGGCATGGTTCATTTCAGCAGATGCTTCTTGTGAATAGCAAAATCAAAACTGTTTTTAGAAGTTAAAGTAGCTCTAATCCACACCTTCAATCTGATTTCATTTATTGGACTCCAGGTTTTCTAACCCCCGTTTCCGATTAGCTTTTGTTAATGCCATTAGTGTTTAGTAGTGTTTTTATAAGTCAAAGTAGTTCTAACCCACACATCCAATTGTGTTTAAGTGATGTTTGATAACTCCTGACTCCAATTAGCTTTTTCTTGATGTCAGTATCTGAGGGGTCACATACTTTTTCCAACCTACACTACTCAACTACTTTTGAATGATGTATATACATTAACATACATACAGTGGTGAGAAAAGTTAAGTGAACCTTTGGAATTACCTGAATTTATGTATAGATTTGTCCTAAAGTATGGTCACAGCTGCACGTTACAATAATGAGCAAACACTCTTCTGTCTGTTTTAATTAGTAACACAAATCATTGTATTGTTCTCGTCCATATTAAAAACATCATTTCAAACATTCAGTGTGTAGGCTGGAAAAAGTACTGGTATCAACAAAAGCTAATTGGAGAACAGGAGTTAGAAAACATGGAGTCCAATAAATGAAAGCAAATTAGAGGTGTGGGTTAGAGCTACTTTGACTTATAAAAACACTATTGAGTTTGCACAAGAAACATCTGCTGATGTGAACCATGCCTCACAAAAAAAGGAGATCTCAGAAGAATTGTTGATTTGCATAACGTTGAAAGGGTTACAGTCATGTCAGTTTAGATATTGATCAGTCCAAAGTTTAATTCTGTGGCTTCTCTCCATGGAAGTGGACTCTCAGCTAATTTGACTCCGAAGACACAGTGATAAAAGCACAGTGAGGTAAAAAAAAAAGAGTCCAGTAAACCTTTTTTAATGAGTACTCACATATGGTAACTTTCATAAGCCACTGCTCTGGCAGTTTACTTTTTCTGTTGATAGTTTTAGCCAGATGTGAGGAATCATGCTGGTTAGAGAAAAATGCCAACAGCAAAATGATACTGAAATGAATTAATGAGGTCTCTCTGTACACCTTTACAAACACTGTCACATTGTCTCCTGGTGGGTTACACTATGGCATAAACTATGCCATTATAGCCTATTCATCACACATTGATGCAGATTCTTAGATTTGGCCACTGAAACCAACACTCATTTTTAAAACTAACATGCAGCCAAAGCTGTAGGACCAGACGAGGACAGGAGATGAGGTGCAGTGTTATGCTAAAAGCAAAGCTGTTGTTGAACACGAGCTCATTGTGGATTTTGTGAGAGATTGCAGGTTTCAGACTGATATTGTTTTGATTATTACTCAGTCTGCTTGTTAAGGTCGTGCTGACAGTCATGAACTGTGTGTCAAAAACCAGCAATATAACTTTTTTTTTTTTTTGTCTGACTGTTGAGCAACTTTTTATGACAGTTGCTGAAGATGTGCATTTGTGAAAATAAAATGCATTTGTAACGTTTTTCACATCAACGCCATTTCACTAATTGTAGGGCAAGCAGTGAATAGGATTTTAATGGAGGGACAAGGTCTTGGGCAGAGACGGCAAAAACCTGTCCGATTCAGGGGAAATTGCAGAAGAGAAACAGAGAGTGTTGTAGGTGTACGACAAATGCACGTTTTTTTCCGACATAGTTCAAGAAACCTGGGACTCAATTTCAACACCTGGAAACTTTAAAAACATGTGAAATCACCACCTCCTGAATGGTTTAGCAGATAAGTGTTGTTGTTGTTTTGAAAATGCAGGAAGAATAACCATGTGGGTTTTTTACGAATGTCTTACAAACTGAGTTTCAAACACAGCAGGACCTCACTAATCCAAATCTCTCAGGTACAAAGCATTCAGAGAAGCACTGGTACTCCAGTTTTTCACTGTTGAAATATCTTCAGTTGCTTGAGAAAAATAACTCAAGTCACATCATCATAGTATATGTCTGAAGTTCAGCAGTTCTGTAGGTTAGTTGATGTTCAGAGAAATAATGTGTGTATTTCACCAGCTGTCATGTGTGACTTTGTAACTGTGACATAGGTTTCCTGTGACTCTCATAACTCTGCCGCCCCATGGTTATTCATCATCGTGCTCTGCCAGGCAGATGATGACATCTGCTTGTTCCCAATGGGCCCAAAATGATCACTCCCAAACAAAAGGACAGCATATGCCGGCAAATAGCTCACTCAAGGCAGACTTATTCAAGCTTTCATGACTAAATTCCTAATTGTTGTGCAAAGATTCCTCTGAAAATAAGATTTACCGTACTCTCTCCTTGAGTAAATCCTCTCAGATTGTGTGTATTTTTTTGGGGGTAATGAACAAGTTGTCTCAAACACACATCTTTAAAGTAATAATATAATATTCTAATAGTTCAGGAGTTTTCCCTGAATTGCCTGCGGGCATTTAAGAACTCATGAATGATGAGTCTCGACTGCTGTTAAATTCATGTATCATTTGCTTCGTGCTGCATCTGTAACACTTGCATGAATGAATGAAGAGCAATGGGAAGCAAATGTTCTCTGGTCCAGAATAAAAGCTACAATAGCTTTGTTATCAGTGTTTGTGCCTTTTGCCATGACTTCTTCAATTAGTATCTTCCTATCCACATATTTTACCAGTTTCCATTAAACACTGTTCCTCTGGTGTACGAGCGTTGGAAGCTCTATGACTTCAGCTCGCTATAATGAGACACAGGAGATTGGCAAAAGGTGCTCATAACAGCGTATAATTATGTCTGCGACTCCCACACCTCTTTTCTGGAGGATTTAATGCCAGACAAAATCATGTTGTGGTCCATATGAGGGTTTGTTGTCCCAGACTAATCATGCTTGCTACAGTGGCTTAATTAGTGTGTGTTTCTGCCACATAGATTGGTCTTCGCATGATAACCTTGTGCTGTTTTTGTATTGTTTTTCAGTGGCAATGCAAAACCTCAACTATCACACTTCTCTTATCACGGCTACCAACATCAGTCTCACATTTGTCTACAAAATGACCAATTTCTTCTCTTATCTGGCATTTTTACCATTTTGTGTTTTTAATTTATGGACTCTTGGTCCTGTTGAAGCCATCACACACCTGTCAAAAATGCCTTTTGTTTAACCAATAGCATGCAACAAATAGCTTTATTTTAATGAGTTGTTTTTTGCTTGTGAGTATTATTGATAGTGCTCAGCTGAATCGTCCATCAGCGCTCTTCCATCCTGCTGCCACCCTCTACCAGTGCTAGTCCTTCGGGCTCTTCCTATTTCAAAAAGACTAATGACCTTTCACTGTGCGACAGCCCAGACAGGTGTGAGGCCGATGTAAATCCACATCAAATCAAGTCCCATTGTGGTGCAGGTATTGTATGTGGCTGGTCGAAAGGCTGAGAAAGAGGCTTGTCATGCTGTTGTCCACAAGGGTGTGTCTGCAGCAGGCTGTGAATTGTGCCCCCTGGTCAGTGTGTAGTGTGGGAGAGAGCTGGCCAGACAGAGGCCTTTCTCTCAAAGGTGACCTGGTGCTATAACTCACACATACTGCCTGTTGGCAGGAGAACAGTACTGCTTTTTACCACCACGGTTTAGCCACAGTTGACTTTTTGACCTATAAATCTTCCATGGACCAGAAGTCAAAGAATCACAAGCCAGTGGAAATTTGGGGTTTATCAGGGGTTTGACATAATGTGAATGGACAGGACTCGGGGTTCTCCCTCTTCTTATGACAGGCTATCCCTCTGAATCACACACATAATGAGGAATGTCTTTCAACACTTGAGCTTGTAGATTCATTTTTCTCAATAAGAATTTGTTAGATTAATTGTAATAACCTCTTTTACAGACATTTCCCTCTGTTTTTGGAGAATACTTTTATAAAAGCTGACGTAAAGGGAACTTTAAGTAAGAGAAACAAATAGACAAAAGAAAAGCAAAATCTCTTCCCTGCTGTCGTGTTGGCAGGCAGATTTAAGCAGGCATAGATAAACAATTTCTCCTACATTGTTTCACTTTATGGTTAAATTTTCTCATATCAAATTCCTCACTGATACAAATACTCCCTGAAAATATGGCCTCTCCAAAATACACTCATATTTCAGCCCTCATAATGCTGAGCCCAGAGTCATCCAGCCTGGAAATTGCCCATGGAGAATTCTTGTTCGGCTGGATATTATATGTGCCACATCCTATCCCGGCCTTTGTGAAGACCCTCTTTCCTGAATGGCCAATTTCCCTCTTCCAGACACTGACATTTCAGCTATCAGACTGCCTTCGGTCACAGGGAAAGAAATCTAGCCCACCCCCCTCTTCAAATACTGTCAGAGGAGAATCTCTTCCTGATACCCTGATACCCCCCTACCACCATCAACACCACCTCCACCATACACTCCATCCCCGGCGGCAACATTATGCTGTCCTTGATGTTTTATCATTAGTTTGGGAGTGTGTGGTCCCCCACTGCTGTCTTTTGATGGAGTGCAGACAGTAAAGGCACAGAGACAGCCAGCCAATTTCCCCTGCTGTGACTCTCCCACAGCAAGGGGTCGTGCTATCTCTCCCCTGCACCAGAGCCAGGCATATATTCCCCTGATGAGGAAGCTTTAAGCCCTCCTTAGCACCATCACATACCTGAATTGCCCTCCATTTTGTCTTTCTGATTATTTTGTTTGGGGGTTAGTGACAGGCCTAATCAGTACATTGTGGGGCGGAGGATGCTGCTCGGGGCTCTGCTGTGCTGCAGCGGGAGACCACCAGAGTGGTTTAATTTGTAGTTTGACATTAATTATTGAGAGAGACTGTGGAAAATAGCAATACCTTTCCATGATTGCCAGACATTATTATTCATAGTTAATTAGAAAATTTATCAAAAAAGAAATTCAGACTCTTGCCATAATGAAATATGATACAACCCTTGTGCAAATATTAGTGTTTTTCTTGATATGTTTAGAAATGCTGGCAGTGTGAATAGTAATGCTGGCCTTCAGGTCAGTCCACCACTTTTGTGTTGACTGAAATATCTCAACAACTACTGGATGGGTTGCCATAAAATTTGGTACACACATTCATGGTCACCAGAGGATGAATCCTAACGACTAGCAGAAGGTCAGCATTTTCACATTAGCCCACCACTTTGATCTAGACTGAAATATCTCAACAGCTACTTGATAGATTGACACAAAAATTAGTACAGATATTCATGGTTCCAAAATGATTCAATGCCCTGATAATTCCCTGACTTTTCCTGGAGTGCCACCACTGTGAAGTTGAAGTTGAAGGATTGCCAGAAAAGTTTGCTTTGGACATTCATGAATCCCTGAATGAATGTAATGAATTGTAATTGTTTTGACGATCCATTAATATTCTCATCCAGCGCCACCTTTGGGTCAAGTTTTTATTTTGTGCAATACTTTGGTTTATTCCCAAATACATGGAAAAACTAAGATTCTCGTAAGCTTCAGCTGTATGTTGTTGTCAGTGCAAATCAGCAAATGTTAGCATGCTAACATCTAAACATGCTAAACATCAGCATATTGTTATTGTGAGCATGTTAGCATGCTGATGTTAGCTTTAGCTCAAACATTGTTGCTGCTTAAAGGAAATAGGTTTTAGAGTTTTTTCAAGTTTGTCTTCAAACCATATTCAGGTGCCCATATGTACGATAAACCAGGTTTTGTTTTGCTGTAGCCATTCCTCCTGTTTATAAAGGGCCTAAAGAGATCCCTTCTTAACATGTTTTATCATAAAGTTTATGTTAAGTAGTCAGAGTTAATCAAACTAACTCTGCATATCTTTCAAAGTCAGTGTTTATAGTATCAAATTCCCTCCTTTAGCTTCCTGAACAGCGTTTCTGTGCTGAGCTGCAGTGAAGCAATATTAACACAAAAAGATTTAATTCTAAAAAATAATAGTAACTTTGGGAGATGCTCACTCTGTCTGACTAACTCAGGCTGCTTAAGCCTCATGTTAACTTCAAATAAAGCTCTGAATATATTTTTGCACAGAAAAGGACTTTGGGTTGTATCCAGCCATCACTCACACTGAAATTGATTTAAGGAGGGATCTCTGGAGGAATGATCACAGTGAGCAAAACCTGATTCAATGTTCATATGGGCACATGACTATTGTTGTAAAATAGACTTGAAAACATGTGAACCTATCCTTTAAGTACAACCTCACGGAGCTGCTAGCATGGAGTCTCCTAAAATATTACTCACCACAGCAGCTAAAACATGTGCATGTTATGATTTTTATAGTGCAGCTTCTCATCTTCAATGACTTTTGTCTCTTTCTTTACTCTTGTCTTCCTTTATTTCTTATACATGTTCTTTATTTTTTTTACTCTTTTCATCTAGATGCTCCCACTACTATCCCCACACCCACCACCAACCCAGTCAACACGCAAGGTACTGTATGCCCCCACTACTGTCCCTCTCAGCAATCATATATGTGTGGTGTGTGTGTGAGCTTGCATGCATGTATGATCAAGCGATCGAGGAGAGAAAGATCTTGTACCTAAGGCTAAGAGAGTCCGTGGATGGCCAGTTTTAATCAGATAGTGCTGCTGATAGGTGACACCGCGGACAAGCACCGTGCGGCTGTCAGAGACACCTGTCACAGCCCTTTCCAGTCACATGTTTGATCTGAGAAAATGCAGAGACTCTGCTTTCTGCTATCTTATCAGCATCTGCAGCTATATCTCAACCGGCCCATCCATCATATTATAATGCCCTTTGCATCTCCCCTACAAATGCCAGTCACATTTCGTCTTTGCGAGGCCAAAAAACATCAATAACTATTTTTTCTCAAAGACATATGAAGTAAATGAAAGGCAGTTCATTTGTGCTGTTTATAGCAGAGCAACCTTTTGCCATCTTCTGTGCACACTATTTTAGACTTTGATTTAGCTCTGTTCAAAAATTTCATTTCAATATTAACCATTAAAAAAAAAAAAAAGCTATTATTTCAAAAGCACCACTAAGGCTACACAGATGGCGAGGCAACCTTGGGAGTTGACATTTGGATATGCCAGAATGTGACATTTCAATACAAAAACTATCCTTAAAGAATAGATCGGTTTATCAATAGCTGCTTTAGAGATATGGCAATTTTGGCCCTTTTGTCATGATCGTTCTGCAATTCATGTAGTCATAAAAATATGGAGTGGCAATATTCACATAACAAGTTTGAAACTCAATGTGAGACTGCATCAAAAGCTCCAATATTGTAATGTGGCAGCTTTCAGATATGATTCATTTATAAATTTATTTGATCACACAATTGGCTTTCCAGTAGTTTATCTGTGCATTATGTATTTATTCATTAAAAATATGGGTCAAGAGTCACATAAACAGCACTGTCTGTAGTCATGTTTGTGAGGCCCTATGGGGTTTTTAAAAAATCTCTGTTTACTGTGACAGCGCACTTCTCCTTTGCATTTTTTAAATTGCTTCCTCATGTTTTGAAATTTCTACTTCAAACCTGCTTTTTTCTGTCTCAGTTTTAGTTTCGGCAGTATGCCAGTGATCATGCTGCATAGATACAACATAATTTCAGCTTTCTGACTCTGTCTGGGTGTGGCCCAGTCAAACAGGAAGTTGCTTTTGCAGAGCTCTGCATTACTCTGCATTTTTCCCTAAGCTCTTCTCCTTGGAGTAACACTGATGCAGCCGTCTCCGTGTTTTCTGCTGTAACATTCCAGTAATTTCCGAAAGACAGGCTTGAAAAAGGATTTACCGTGATTTATGCAGTACATGCTGGGAGGATGTAATTGAGCTTTCTTGCAGTTCACTACTCTTCTAAATACCCTGTCACAGGGGCAATGCTAAGCTGGCTTGTGGTAGATTGCTTTGCGCTACCTTAATCAGCATAACGGCACAGTATAGCATTTTCCTCTCGCCAATAAGGAAGTGTACAGCACGATTTCTTACAGATCCATTACAACCAGAGTGTGAATTGGCGCCGCCGCTGCCACCACCAGCTGCGATTTTCTGTTGTAATCAGAGGCAATTGGACTGCTACTATATATGATCCTAACATTACAAGTCCAGTCAGTAAATTGTCAGAAGCATTCATTGTCAAATATAGATCAAAGAGCTTATTACGAAAAAAAAACCCCAAGAAACATCATTTAAGTTTTTCAACTAATTATAATTGAAACTGGTTATAGATTGAAAATATAAACTTTGAATAACCAGGTCATAAGCGGCTTCCTTATCTTAGGTTGTTGTAATTTTCATGACATTTCAGGGATAGTTGTGTATTTAAATCTGGTTATATTGTTTTAAATATTAATTGCCATTCATCTGTTATTGTGTAGAAAATTTGTTGCCACTATGTTTTGTTATGCGGTAATGGACCATTAATTGATATTATTTGTTTATTGGTTTTAGTTTGAACCTTGGTTTTAGTCTTTTATTTGGACATTTTAATGTGTGGACCCTGGGAAGATTAGTTGCCATAGCAAAAGCTGATGGGAATTCAATAAAATGAACAAATAATCAACAAATAAACAACCAGTACGTTGTAGACATAGTGGTTGTCTAGTGTTGGTAGGTTTGATTGGTACTTATGACTAGGATGAATTTACTGAATGAAAACATTAAGCTTTTAAGTTGCTGCCATTCACTAATCCATTATATGCAGCACATCCACATGGGCATGCGATTTTGCCGTTGTAGCATCAAAGATGAACACGCTGAACATTTTCAACCTGCTCTCCCCCCGTTTGGTGGTTCATAATTGATGCAGAAATTAACTTCGGAGATTTTTTTCTGTTGTAGCCTTGTGTCCTGAAATGCCAGTTCAAGGCCTAACAATGGTTTTGTACAGCGGGGGAGCAGATGTCACGTTAAAGCACAGAATCCAGGAGTTGTTTGTCTTCTTTGCTGTGTCATGGTTAGAAAGTTTCACAAGAGGTGATATTGTCAGGTCTTAAGAGTGACTTAAAATATACAGGGTGTGTGTGTGTGTGTGTGTGTGTGTGTGTGTGGGTGTGTGTGTGTGTTTCTGTGTGTTGTGTGTGTATGTGTGTGTGTGTGTGTATCTCTGTATCTCTGTGTGTGTGTGTCTCTATGTGTGTGTGTGTGTGTGTGTGTTTAGACCTCTTAGGAGCGATAAGTCATAAGAACATTTCTTTAATGTGTTGGACAGTCTTTAGGCCTTGTTTATCTCCATGTTTTTTTATTGAATATTTTGGTAACACTTTTATTTTTATATTTTATGGGTCTTGTATTGTCCAGCTAATTTCCAGGAACCTTTCCTCATAATTTTCTAGAAATTGTCTTAAATTAGGCATTTAGCTGTTAATTACCAGGACATTACTGATGGATACTGATGTGAATTTATGAAAATTTCTTCATTTACAGACTACAGAATTTCCTTTTTCTTTATAAAAAAGAATTTGAATATAACAAGCAGGTACTTAATAACACTTAATTTCCCTTATAATTAGAACTAAATTGCATTGGCCTTTCTTGGGAATATCCCGGTAATTTGCAACTAAAAACCATCTTTTTTGGGGGGGGAAATTATTAGGAAAGTTTACAGGAAATTATCTGAAAAATATTGGACCCCTAAAATAAAGTTTTACCAATATTTGCACTTAAACAAAAAGCTTTTAGTTGACCTCTTGTACCAACAAAAAGTTGGCAGATATGTGTGACCATCTTTCACAGTGATCCCGTTTTAGACATTCAGACGTCATAATCTCAACACAGTAGTTTATGATTTTATAATGAATTCAGCTAAATATTGTCTTCAAGACTGACAGTAGATGTTTAGAGCATCACAGAAAAAAATAGTACTCCACAAGTTCTTTGTCAGTGGTTGTATTTCTTTTGGGCAGAGGGTAGAGTTTACCCAGAATCCCCAGCTCTGAAGGAATAAAAAGGGAGTCTGTGGCGATAATGCTCCAGCTCGTCAGATGCTCAGAGATGATCCAAGGCAGGGACATCATATCCCGGCTAAGCCTTCAGTAACCCCCTCTCCCCCGGCTTGTCGAGAGGAGCCAGAGGAAAGACAAAGAACAAGGAATTATGTTGTAGACTTGATTAAAAAGACCCTATGTTTCCGCAGATCTGCAGTCCAGGGTAAATTGTTGTTTAGCATGCTACAGGAAGACGTCCACTGAATAAACTCAAGGCATGGGTGTAAGTTTCATTGTTCCCGTCACTTTCCAAAAACCTATTTCCCATTTTTGTCCCTCTCACTTTTATAGCTCATGTCACTGTGTGCTCAAAGCAATAACCTTAACGAGCAATGGCCTTACCTTATTTCTGGTGGTTGTTGGGACGTTATGCAGCCTGAAATTACTACTTGTAAATATCACTCAGGGCTGAAAAATGTTCTAAGAACTAGGATTTTCATACATTTACATTTAATCTGTATTTTAATTTAATGCATATCAGTCAAAGAGTAAAGAGTAAATCACAGCTCTTTGTATAAAAAAATTAAATACAACAATGGTCTATCGGGTATCTGTAAATGAAACTAAAATTTATTTTAAGTAGAGTTACAATACATAAGTTTACATAACATTTTCTAGTTTTATGAAAAACACATTGCTATTGTTTTATTTCAGTGTGTCCACAAACCTCTGAAGCCACACCCACACCCTTGTCTAAAGGAATGTAAAAACACTAAACATTAAAGAATATGAGTTAAACAGTCATTTCTGAGGTCAACAGCCTTCTGGTTTATGGATAGTACAATGCTGTAAATTAACTACCAGTGAGAGCTTCGCAAGCAAACATTGCACTATACATGAACCAGAGCCTGGCCTTCATTACTGCACCCTTCAGACTTGATAATACTACAAACCATAATGAAGTTTTTATTGCTTTCTTGGCTAAGCTGTCAGGGATTTGTAGATCCTTATGACTTTAACATGCGGTGCACAGAATATATACATGGCTTCAGGGTTATTTCCATGTCTTTGTTCTAACAAACACATGGCATTTTTTTTCCAAGTGAGAAAATCGTGTGATTTCGCACCAGATGGTATTTTGGGGCTCCGTTTCTGGCAGGTTTTTATACATGTTTTGTTTGCTGTTTCCTCCGTCAGCACTAGTACATGTTAGGTGTTGGCAGGTTTCCACTGCTGTTTAGTCTTGGGATTCAAGCTTCAATTCCATGTACACTATTGACTTCAACAAAGACTGTTAAGAGTTCATTTAGTATTCAACATAATTAGTCATTAAACATTTACCAACGTTGTTTTAACTCTCACATGTATCATTTCTCTTTGAAGTATTTCATTGGAAAAATTAAAGAATCATTTAGAAATGCTAATTACTTTTTTCCTCACATTTGTTTACTCTGATTCAGTTGAAATTTTGTTTTTTTTCTGACCTGCAGGTTTTTTTCTTTCCTTTAAACAGTTATTAAAGAAAGAAAATATTGTAATGGTCCATTTTAATTGGTCTCCAGGGAGTATGTTAGTAATGCCTGCCCACCCTGAAGTTAAAAGAGTGTTTCATTGCAGTAATATTGTTTTTTTTCATGGAGCAGTTGTGAGAACTCTACTTAGCACATTAGGGTTTGGAGATTGAATGTTATGTGCCAATGAACTCAAATTGTGTCCTCACTTTCAGCTGATAAAGTGTACTTTGTGGCATGTTACTTCAGGCAACTTTTGGAAGAGAGCAGTGATTTCTATTATTTTGTCAACCTTTTCCCTTGCCCTGATCTCCACTGGGGGACAAACAAGTTGAAGGGGGAGTATGAAGTGGAGATGGGTGCTAGCGGCTTTTATGAGCAGAATTTTGCCAGTCTGAAAAGATATAATAAACAGGCATCCAGGAGTTCAAATTTACTGTCACAATTTCCATTCATTTGCCATTTTATTAGTTGTAGCCGGACCTTCACTTGTATTTCTGCACCTCTGTTAAATGTCACAGCTGTGTTTGTACATCTTCAAATCATTGTTTGGGTTATTACAAAGGACTCGGAAACTATTTAGCGAGCGAGCAGTAGCACTGGAATTCAACTGAGGACAACATTGTGCTCTGTTGATGGTCTGCTACAACAGCAATACGAAAAATGATTTGGTGGAGATTGTCCATGTATGCCCATCTCATTACGTTCATTTCCTTTTCGAACAGTAACAAATATAAAAGCCACGGATGTTAACAGTTCAATGCTGCAAAATGGCTAGACGGTCCTTAAGTTGATTCTGCAGCAATGCCCCTTTGTCCTGTGAGAGTCTATTCAGTGCAAGTGAGGGCTTTGCTCTATCAATGCAAGAGAGTCATTGTTTCAATTATGTCCATGTAATTACATCTATAAATTGTTATGTGTTTGTGTGTGTGGTTTACCGCATCTGTGTGTGTGTGTGTGTGTGTGTGTGTGTGCATGCGATATGCCTCGTTGTGTGAAAAATATGAAAAGAAAAAAAGATGGGAAAACTGAAATTATGTTCCATGTAATCAGCCTGGTGACAAGCTCGCAGCTCTGATCACCACACTGACAGATAAGTCTGATAGGATGCTCTGTTACGGGCCAGAGTGGCAATTAGTCATTCCAGTCCAGAGACAGAAAGGTGCGACTGTAAAGCATGTGGTACTAGCTGTTCAGCGGAGCAGATTTCTCCGCCGCGCAGACACAGGCATCAGTTGCAAATCCTCTTTATTCCCCCATAAATCCCCACGGCTGTGCACATCCTGTCAGGACGCCGGTGTGGGCATGTCAGCACTCCCTGATCGACCCGTGAGCAGAGCTGTGCTGGCGGTATGGACACCAGCTACATTACAGACATAATCAAATTCTACTTATTTCAAGTGTGAGGCCACAAAGGCCGCTGTAATAACACTGTCTGTCATTTGGACGTTTTTTTCTTACAAGCACCTTCTAGTATTATAAATGCATATATATTGGGCGTGAATGGCCGCAGGGAATCACTCTCTTGATCCTGGATGTGTTAGAGCACCGAATAAGTAATTTACACAGGAAGAGGGAGGAATGATAGTAACAGCAATATGACAATTGATAAAGAAAATCTGTTCTTGTGGCGGTCTGAGATCAGGGTCAGATACACATCAGCACTTTGGGAGCCTGAACCTCCCTTTCACTCTGTTAGTCAAATATAGTAAGTGGACAAAATAACATGAACACATGTTGCATAAACACAGTTCAAAAAAAACTTTATTGAGTTGCTGGTTCAACTGAACCAGAGGCCTGTAACACGAAGCCAGCTAAACTTAGTCTGGTTCTCGTGGGGTTACCTGGCTTCACTGAGCTGAACATTGGCCATCCTTGAAAATGTGTATCACAAAGCTGGCTGTTAAAATCTCGGTTTACCGACCAGCTACGAGCATGTTCTTGTGAAAGAGGCAGATTTGTTAGTGGGTTAGGGTCAGAACCATGAATGAAGTAATTCATATATGAGATGAGATGAAACTGTCATATCTGTGGGTAATTTTGGTTAAAGTAACAGCAGAAAGTGATATTCAACAAGGTGAAATGTAAACATGATCACATAACTAGAATCATTAATGTTGTAGAAACATTAGAAATCATTTACAAATATTAAAGGCAAGGTTATAAATAAGTGCTGGGGTTTTTATATTATGTCTTAAGCATACAGTGAGTTCTTTTTTTGTCTGATGATGAACAATGTATTCTGAATATGTAAAGTACTTATTAAAGTTAAAAGTAATGTCAGTCTGAAGGCTGATGAAGTCTATCTTACTGGCAGGTTGTATTTATAATCATGGGAAATATCTAACAGTGTGGATTATTTTTCTAACAAAAGACAACAGAGGCTTTAGTTTGTATTTCCAATTATCTTCTAAGTCTCCTCATTTATTCTGAGCTGCAGTGATGGAATAAGAGAGTAAAAGCATCAACAGTGTCAGGAATCCTGACAGGAATGAAAGAATTTTTTTGCAATTAAAATTAAGCTATTATAGTCATTATGTAATTATATTCATAATTACATTTAAGACCAGGGTGGTCACATAGAACAGCAGAATGATTCTAATTATCTATAAAAATATCTATTGCTCTTTATTTTTGGTCACTTTATTGTAAACTACTTTATCTACGAATCCAATAGGAATTAAGACTCAGTTTTTTCCCAGTGATCTGATTGGTCAGTAGTCAGGCTGTGGACAGGTTTTGATCTGATCCTCTGAAGTTAACCTCCTCTGGAGCAGTTAGCCTTGAATCATAGGTTACCATGGTAATCCTCCTGGATAGCTTTAGGGTTCCTAATACCGGAGTTAAGCCCAAACATAGCAGGATATCCATCTTATCTGGCTTCGTGCTAGAGACCCCTGTATATAATAATAGCTGCCTTAATTATGTTTTAATTGGTTAATTAATATAATGAAAAAAATTTACTTTTACTTTAATTTTGAGCCATATCGTCCCTACTGTTTCTCTAACAAATTTTAATCTTTTGTCAGGTATGATTTTGAAACTGATATTAAATTGTATTCTATGTGGTATTAAAAAAGGTCTTAAATCTAACTTAGTGAACACTGCAGAAACCATGTTAGTTATTATGTGAATTAGGTACGACATTTTTTCCACATGATAAATAAACAAAAGAAAAAATTGATGCAGCATCCGCTGAGAAATCCTGACTAATATGGGTCGAGCTCAAAAATATTGTAACCTCTATTTCTCATAATGCAACCACTAGCATGTTTTCACTAGACTCTCCTGGGGCCAGATGCATAAATGGTGTGTAAACACAAAAACCATGCGCACTTCCCGCTCATAAATTGGTATTTATAAATACATAATGTGCGGTGAGAATGTGCGCACCTCACGCATTCTTTTGACAATGCTTACATACGGTTTTCCAAAGCAAACCAGGCTACAGTGAAGTGAAAATACAAAATAAGCTGAGACATGTAATTTAACATAAAATAAAATCAACTTCACGGAGTTTGCATTCGTCATAATCATCATCATCATGTTTACATATTTACATAGAAAAAACTATTTTACGATTCATAAACCGAAATAATTGTGTTTGTGTGCTCAATGTTTCCTTTAGCATCATTTAATGACCTTATTTTTTATTGTGAGGCATTCTGTAAACTGTTTCGATACTATTTTAATATTTACTAATCACAATATTAGACACCTGTTTAGTCCCAATAAGTGAAGTTCAGAGTAAAACAGGACTTTGCAGTTGGAGTGATTGTACTAGTCTGGTACTGATGTACGTTTCTGTCTCCCATTTGTAAGAGCCTCAGTTTCACCTCTTTCTCATATTTCTTTTCTGTGCCATGCCTGATAACCTGTGGCAGTGTTTTTTTAATCCAAATTGATTGATTAAAGGAGTGTCTTCATCCATTTATGGCTAATTGTGGGAGTGGAAATGAGGCTTGTGCACATGCGCCCAATTTCTCAATGAGTGAGATTTATAAAGTGAAACCATGTGTACGCACACATTTACAGTTCTGCCGAAAAGAATGCGTATGCATATTTCTGGTTTTGTGCGTGCACATAGTTTTAGTCATGAATCTACACAGAGTTTTATGCATCTGGCTCCTGGTGTAATATTCACATGTGAAACACTTAATATGAAAAATGACTATCTTGAATGTCACTCTTAAGCACATATTAAGGTAAAAGACACTGATCGGTTCCTCAGGTACTACATTATATGCAGGTGCTTATGGAATGTGTGACGTTAGCAGTCCTATTGTGCAGATGATGTCCTCCGCTGTTAAATTAAAATAATGATAAACAGCACATTGTTTTCAGGAGAGTTAACATTTGCACATCCAGTACAAAAACAAGACACCTCCAATTCGTGTTAAAGCTTTGCAGCCCCCAAACCCAATAATAGACCCTGATATATCATCAGTCAAGGTTATTTTTTTTGTTCAAAGCCACAGAAAACATACATCTGTTTTCTCAAGCACCACATGACTAGTTAAAATCATCTCATAATACACCTTAGACCTCTGTATTACATTGCATTATGAAACATGTTTCATAATCTCCTTACAATATAATGCACTCCTGCAGCAACATCATAAAATGAATAGAAATGAGTAAAACAGTAATATTTATTGCATGTATATTGAATTTGAGACCATGTTTATGTGGCCGTCTTCTGTAATAAATACAAAACTGACAAACAGAAAACCAGTGTTCAGTAGTGTACTTGATATAGCCAACATGATATGCAACCAACCATAACAGTCGATACTGTAGGTGCTATGGGATTTTTAGTTTCTCTGACATTTCTGTGATAGAGGCTCAGTGATTACTCTGGGCAGATTTTTCCACCTGTTAAATAAAACTCTCCCTCGCTGTGCAGAGGCGGCTGAGACCCTGCATGTTTCCTTGCGGATGTGTCAAACGGAAGACAGCGTGGAGCAAGGTGAGGGCAGGAAGGTGTGGGGGAGTGAGGGAGGAGACAGGACCGTGCACAGGCCATTTGGTGCGTGTATGTTCATTAGCATGGAGCATGGGCCGTTTCCCTTTCCTCTGGGAACGAGCTGTGCTATCTGACATCCCCGATACAGTAAACAAACTGCTCCTTTCACATCCCCACTTCACACATACCGACGCACAGCAGTGGCTTGCTCCGTGAAGACGAGTCCATTTTAAGAGAGCGCTCAAGTGAAACAAAATTTTTCTCATTAATTAGCTTCATTGGAGTTCCACTTCCAAGATGTCCTCGCACTAACTGAATGCAACTTAAATAAGGTGTTGTTCTTCGGTTGAGATGCGAAATGTGTCACTAGACTCCTCAGCTCCACTTATTACACCCTCACAGTGTTGAGAAATTCTGCACTCTTCGCTCGTCTTTTATCAAAATCATTCAAGTTCAGAGCATGACTAGTGAGAGTGATGGAAAATTGAGCTGCTCTCTCATGCAGCAAAGAACAGTGCAGCCATTCCCTCACCAGCCACTCCTCCATCAGTCCAAATGTGCACAGATATAGACTATTGATAAATGCCTCTGAACTATTCTGAGACTGGAAATTTAAAGGCTTCGAATTTTTGCCTTGTTCTTCTGTGGTGCACGGATAAATCTGGCTAAATGCTAGACAGTGATACTCTGTGACACCTGAGGCAACCACGTATTTCTCTGCATGGGGACACCGCCTGCCAATTTATCTCCAAACTTGTGTCTATTTCTGATGATTGAGCTCTATAACTTCCAGAAATTGCCTCTTAAATCACAATGTATTTTACACTGTGTGAACTCTCACTGAAATTGCAGACGGTGTCTACTGTTTCATGCTGAAATAACTGTCTTAAAACATTTTTCAACATTGCTCACTCAAGAGGCTCGACACCCATTTCATCTATATGAAGCTCTGAAAACATTCATATAATAAGCTGGGTTCAACATATAACACCTTGAGAGAGACATCTGTATTTTAACATTATTTTAAATATGTAAATGTAATCCATACTGTTTTTTTAAATTAAAAGGTATAGTTTAACATTTTGGAAAATATGTTCTTTATTATTAGTAGTACATTGTTACACAAGAGGAATGATGCCACTCTCATTTCTGTGTGAGTTAGCTTAGCTTCACACAAAGACTGTTGTGTCCAGCCAAGAAAGTCTGGGACATAACACCTGTAAAAATAACAAAAAGTTTTATACTTTGTTAAATTTGTACAAAGAGCAAACAAATAATAGCTTATAAATTAGTAAACTTTAGAGGTGCCTTTAGGTGGATTTGTTAACCTTTGGACGGATCCAAGCAAGATGTCAATGCTAACCTGCTACTAACTGTGCCTCAATTCATATTTGCTGTACAGACATAACTCTGCAACAGCGAAAAAAGCTATTAGATAAAGGTATTCCTTTAAATATAATATGCAAATGGATTTTGTGAGCTAATTTTGGTTTTGACTTTAAATTCTTTCATGAGCAGTGGGATGATCACACTGTACATAAAGCTGTGAAGGAAATTAATGAGGAAAAATTAAACATTTCTGTTAGAAAAAAGCCTTATTTAGGGGATTATAAAGCTAAATTATTGGCAGTGGTTTGCAGGATTTGTCAGTAAGTAACAACTAAATGGTTTAATAGCCTCTTTGTGGGATATTTAGTTACAAATTGTGAACCATTATCATCCTCTGTGGACCAACGTGTGCTGTGGAATCCATCTCATTTTTTGGTGAACAACATAAACTGGCAGTTTTTTCAACTGTTTCCTGTTCGAAGTTAGGTCATGCTAAAATGCCTTGAGAAAAAAAACAACCAATTTAGTTTATTTTGGCAGCCTAATGATTTAATAGCCATAGCTTCTAGTGCGGTCCCCCTCTGTGTGAAGGTATTAGCCTTGTGACTGGACGAGAGGGTTTTCTGATCATGAAATTATTTACGGTTATTGTCCTGTTTTCAGACTCCAGAGCCGGTGAGGGGGCACCACAGAAAATTGACCATGCTGTCATCGGAGGAGTGGTTGCCGTGGTGATGTTTGCCATCCTCTGTGCACTCATTGTTCTTGGTCGATACTTTGCCAGACACAAAGGTAAAGCACCGGCAATGCAATCATACTTGATCATGAACACATCTTAGAGTTCAAGTGTTTTTGTTGCAAGTGGAGTGCAATAGGATTGAAGTGCACAAGAGGATGAGGAGGTGTGTTGGCTAATTTGTCTGTAATCTTTTGCAGGAACTTACTTCACACATGAAGCCAAAGGGGCTGACGATGCAGCTGATGCAGACACGGCCATCATCAATGCGGAGGGAGGACACAACAACACAGATGAGAAGAAGGAGTATTATATCTAAACTGGACAGGCCAGGAGAGACGGGTGGGAAAGCTGCTGATGGTGGTGGTGCTGTAGCTGTAGGAGCATTATGTCTAACTCTGATTGGTTACGAGACGGCTTGAGGGCAGGGAGGGCGAGATTTAAAGAGGAAGAGAAGAAAGAAATGAGGAAAAAAATGGTATGTAGGACTGCCGTGGCCTAGTGGTAATAAGAGGCGTTGCTGAGTCTCCTATCCGACCCTTCCTGGACTGCTGGGGCCTATTCTGTACAGTTCAATTATTTTACAGACAATTTTGTGCCTTGTTCTATTTCTTTTGTTTATTTTGTTGTCTATGTGTGCTGCAGCTAGCTTTTAGCTCATGTACCCAGATCTGAGGAGCCAGCTCATCCTCACTTTTTTTTTTTTTTTTTTTGAGTAATCTCCAGAGTTCAGTAACTGGAATACAGCGTCAACACATTTCTCCTCAGTGGGTCAAACTCCAACAGTCCCTGCTAATACATCACCCCCTCATAATACATGCAGGTCTGATTGGTTTTCACATATTTCAGCTCAGATTTCCCACCACCCCTTCGAGGTCACTGTGTTGATTACTAACGTAACAGTTGTGAATAATCTTGCTCACGATAGAATGTATTTGTTCCTGAAAGTGAAGTAGGAGTGCTGTTAAGTATCATTTCGCACCAAACTGCAAAGTACAACTGGTCCCTCGTTGGCTTCAAGAAAACATCTGACAATTAGATGTGAGGTCAGTTTAGCGTTTGTTTAGGGTATTGTGGAGTACAGTCTAAGACATCCTAACAGCTGTAATGTGCCATGATATGGAGTTAAAATTTCTATAGAGAAAAGCTGAACCTTTCATTCATTTTAAAGCTCTATATCTGGATTTTCTGCTGATTCAGAGGACAACAGTTAATTAACAATAGCAGATAATATTTACTGTCATCTGCTTTCTTTCCTTTTTTGACATTAGCTGAACAACTGGTTCTGAAAAAAACCTCTTTTTTGGGAAAATGCTGATTCACTGTCTTGCTGAGAGTTAGATGAGAATATTGATGCCACTCTCACGTTTGTGCGATAAATATGATGCTGCAGCTAGCTTAGCGTGATGACTGGAAACACAGGGAACAGCTAGCCTGGCTTTGTCCAATGGTAAAAAAAAAAATACAATTACCAAAGACCCTCCATAAAACTACAATGTGTAGTTTTTACACTTGGGTTTTTGTACAAGTTAAACAAATGGGATAATGTTAATTAGTCAGCTTTAGAGGCGCTAGATGGATTTGTTACGTTTGGACAGATTCAGACTAGCTGTTTCCAGCCTTTGTGCTAAGCTAACCATACCATCTGCTGGCTGTAGCTTCATATTTACCGTACAAACATGAGAATGGTATCAATCGACTCATCCAACTCTTGTCAAGAATGTAAACAAGTGTATTTCCAAAAATGTCAAACTATTTCTTCAAAAACACCGCCTGAGTCTAGATTTATGTTTAGTTTTAATGACTATTTTGATCAGAATATTTTCTTTTTTTGGGATAGTTGGACCAAAAAACATGGCAGAAAACGTTGCTCTAATAATTAGAGCTAAAAGTATTTCCTCTCTGTTGGCAGACATTATGTTGACTGCAGGGTCAGAGTATATATACTCTCTAGTTCCTAAAAGTGACCCGTGCTGCTGTATTGATCATAAATCTTATTAAAAAGTGCTATTTGTTAGATATCGGTACAGACTGCTGTGCGTGCTTTTGGTTTGAAGACGAAATTTTTCACATTTTCATACCACCCACATGGTCGACCTTAGACCAAATATAATCATTATGCTTGTGTGCATATATAGAGTGAAAATTACTTGCAGCAATGGCTGAAAGTCCACTTTGCAGAGTGTTCCTCTGTAAATAATTGATTTTTACCTGATAATACAGCATATTGAGCATTTAACTGGAAATGTTACAAGGACTTTGGTTTATTTTATTTTTCAAGGTTTTATCTTTTTATTTGCTTGTATTGTGTTGAAGGGAGGAAGGAATGTCACACATTCAATGGCGGTTTCCTTTCAGTGATGTATAAAGTATCAAGCAAGTAAAAAAAAAAAAATTCACTGCTTATTTTCTGGCTTAGAAATCCTTGCTATACAGACTTTTTGCCCTTGCCCACACCCAAGTAAAAAGACATTCAATCACTGGTAACATGAATCAGTTATATTTTTTTGCTGTCTGTAAAGACATTTTACCTTTGGGCTGCAAATCTTTGATAACTTGTAAGGCCGAGAGCCGTTACAAGTTATCAAAGATTTGCGTAGCGCTTGTGACTTGGTTTGGGAAAGATCATTTTCTTACTGTCATCCAGCAGCCTCAAACCTTCACAGAGGAGCCGTCTACTGTTACAAATTTCTTTCTTTTTTTTTTTCTTTTTTTCACAAAATCAATTCAGAAGATCCGATGCTCGCAGACAGAGATGCAGTGTGCATACCTTGCACGCTCCATCCCTCTAAAACCTGTTTGGTAATTAGTGAGAGATTTGAATTGTATTGCCTGAATTATGAAAAAAGAAAATCTGTAAATGTATTGAAAAAAGGATAACCACTGCCTTAAACCCACCTCTTGATACTTATCATTATAAAGGAAAAGACTGAAGGACTTAATTTAGTGCCTTCTTTGATTTTGAGGCATATGGTTAGTATCGTAAAGTATCCTCATGTACACACTTACAGTATATCTTGTATATTTCTGTTCTTTCTAACTTACAGGGCCAGTACTCATCCACATTGTCTATGTTCACGCACCATAGACCTCCATCAAAAATACGACATGGAACATAAAATAAAAAGCTGGAATGAGTTTGATGTTTAAAAAAAAAAGAAAAAAAAAAGTATTTCTTTGTTTACCAGGGTGGTGTGGCAGCTTCCACTGACTCGAATGTCGTATGCCAGGATGTAGTATATTGTCTTGATTAGTGATCGCAAAACAATTTCAATTTGATCCTAATTGTTTTCTCTGCTTCACTTCATTTGTTATTTATTTGGATATCTTCAAGGACAAGGCTCACTAGTATTATCAGAGAGGAATACAGTACTAAACGCTATACGAAGCTAATACAAAAGTACATTTTTGTGGATTTTAGAGTTTTGGTGTCATGGAAACAGTTGCATGACAAATTTTATTTTTGGGTTTGATATTTATCTTAAATGGTTATGAAGTGACTGCTGCTTTTAATCGAGGAACATTAAAAGATTGTCAGAAGCATCATTCTAATCCAATTTTTGATTTTTTTTTTTTTTTTTAATACTTGATATTTAGTATGTTTGTTTTCACTCTCTCAGGTTCATGAGTGTTAATAGTTGTTTTTTGCATCTCAGGTAGAATGCAAATTTAAGGCCCCAAGTATATACTGTAGTACCACAGCTATTCGAAAAGTGAAGAAATCACAAGATGTACATGTTTTTCTCAGTTGTACATGTTTATGTGTTCTTAATATGGTGCACTGTTACAGTAAACGTTAAATATTATTTTGCATAGACCTAGTTCACAAAGAAAGAAAACTAGATTTGTTAAGCAAATGAAAATTATGTACAGTCAGTGTCAACAAAATCACGATGATGTTCATAAACTTCTTCCTCTTCCACTGTAACACTTTGCTCATACAGTATTGGTTATTTAGTAATTATAGGATGTGACCACAACCAGACAAGCATCTGTTTGCATTCATTCAATTCAAGCATAAAGTTTCATAGATGAAAAGATGGCGTATTTACTGTGACATGAAGTTTTATGAATGATGTAACATGTCTTGGATATTTGGATGAAACTCGTGTTTCAGCCTGGGGGGGGGGGGGGACTGGTTGTTTTATTACCCCCCAGATGGTTGTTTTTGTTGTTGAATCTGAAATTTCTCTCTGTACCCAGGCGACATTTTTCTTTTGTGTAGTGAAGAGGATGTTTCTCATATGACCATGCATATTTTGTATTGGTTAACACCAACATTTTTACAAAAGAAAAAAAAAATCAGAAGAGTACTTGTCTTAATAAAAAGATATCAATGTTTAAAGTGGTGTGCTGTGGTGAGTTGATCAAAAACGTATTTTCTCTTTGTAGTCCTGTCCTGCTTGAGAACAGCAGAATTTATTAATCTGTATTTGTTGTCAAATTCACTTCGCCCGTTCAACATGCTGCATACATTAGCTGGATTGAACCTGCTCACTTCATCCTGAGCTGCTGATACTTGTCAAATGTTGAGGCAAAACTACTGTACCAATGTAGATGTGATGTGGGTGAGCAGCAGCAGCAGCAATCTGAGCTCCCATTGGTGACTGACACATGCACCTGTGGTAAAGATGGAGGCGAGAAATGTTTTAAATGACAAAATGACTGACACCGATAGGCTTGGGGGCCCCTGTTAAGGTTTCCAGCTGAACATGTGGATGTTCGTGATTTGACAAATTGATAGGCATTTCGAGGAACAAGACCTAATTCATAACCATAAGCTATTCTGTCATCATAATTCTGTCAGTGCCACCATTTCCCATTACTTTAAGTGATCCATCCCAGGTAAAGGTCAATAACATTATTCAAACTTTAATGGGAATAGTTTAACCTTAGAAACCAGCCACTTTTCTCCCTCACTCATACAATCACTGAAATATAATGCTTCCCTCAAGGAACATTAAATACCTGCCTTGATTTTTTTTATTTTTTTTTAAAAACAGCAGATTATAGGATTTTCTCTATATTTATTAATTTTTCTTCGAGGTTGAACTCTTGAAATTATGCATCTGAATTGAAAGCAGGTATAAGTATTTGCTGCTCGGCTGTACCAGTTTTCAGTGCATCATGAACGTACAAGGGTGATGTTTCAGTTAGACGCTACTAATTCCATTTAAATGTTCAATTTTAATTTGGAATGACATGTTTAAGTGTAATTAGCACAATGGGGAAATTGAGAGTGAACGAATGTCTGAGCATGGCTTGTTTAGTTGGCTAATTGATTGATTGAGATTGATGGCATGTAGCACTTGGCTTGGCTGAGGTATAATTAAATGATGTGGGAATAAATAGTGGGTGAACAACAGCAAACGCAACAGGCTCTGTCTGCACACTTATCTCCCTCTATGTCGTTCCTGTTTAGCACAAATAGTCAAGGACTTGCATAATTCCTATTTACTTATTTATTGGCTGCTTCAGTTGTTAATAGGATGGCAAATACCTCTAGTATGTCCTTCTCAAACTACATTTTTATTCCTTACAGAGAACAGCTCAAGGGCCTCTTGTACCACTAGCTTTATTTCTTCAGAAGATTTGGACAATTTTGATATGTAAGATAAAAAGCCTCTGCCTGAACATAAAAACAGCATGATCACAGAGTTTCACTTCACAAAACTCTTTGAAAGGTCACAATATAAAAACTTTTAGATCAAATTAGGTAAAACAGCACATTAGTACATTTACCGTAGCATCCCAATACTGTATTTTATCAGAAAAAAAGAGATTGCAATGGTAATTTTCTCAAAGGTTACACAAACGGCAATGAAAGAGAATGGGCTGTATTTGAAATTATGTAGATTTGTTCACCTTTTTTGTACAGTCCCTTACAGAAAACAAGTACCCCTTCATCGAAATCATCCATCATTTTCCATATGTGTTTATTTAAAATGACAGTATGTTATTTAAGACCACCTAATGAATAAAAGTGGATGTTGTTTAGCAGTGGCAGAATCTGGACCTTTCATTCATTACTTTTAGCTATCTATTCAAAACTATTTACACTGTACTTTTGACTAACAAGTTCAACTATTTCTGTTTGCTGTTTCAAACATTTAACCTTTATTTCAACCAATTAACCATTACTTCCAGCTAACTATTTCAACTATCCATTACGTTTTTAGCCATTTTAGCATTCATTGATTACTTTTAGCTAGCTGTTTTCTTTTCACTGACAAGTTTCACACAATCTCAAAGACAACAGGTGTTACAGCTGACTCAATATGCAGATATTTAGTACTTATGCCAAAGTTTCCTACTGCACTGAAGCTTCAGTGATGTCCTTTACTTGTCGCTTCGGATAAAACTGTCAATCTACAATCTTTCCGCTACCCCTGGCAACTGCAGAAATACCCCTTGGGTACAGGTTTACACTGAAGACATTAAACCTGAAACCTGTGTAAGTTTACTGAAACCATCTAAAATATAGTTAACTGCAACTGAAATTAGTAATTGGTTGGTTGTTTATATTAAGTGCAATAAAAGCTTCCCAAAAAATGTTATAAATTCTTCTAAAACCAAAGATGGACAGATGTTGACCCCAAACGTCTGAAAGTCAGGACAAAATGTGCACAATGTAGCAACAGTGGCAAGGATGCTAGCAGCTCTGCTGCTGATGGCAGGGAAGCTAGTCCTCAGAGCCCTAGCAGCTTTCCTGCTGTTACAGCTACAAAGAAAATCCGACAGAAACTAATTGCAAAATACTGCAAGAGAAGATAACATGCAGGAACAAAAAGCATTAAAAATGAACCCAGTGCAACAAAGCCAAACCATGCCAATCTGTCTATGATGCCAAGTCATTTTCCATGAAACATATGAGCTACAGAAGAACCTGAATAAATGAGTGGAGAAACGTAACGAATGCAGATGCTTCCACACAGGCACACTACATGGTACAATTAAACAATTATTATCCAATCATGCTCTGTGGCATGTATAAGAATGCTGAGCAGGCCTAGTTGATTTTGAATTTGTCTCAGGATAGCAAGAAGTAAAGATCCACGTGACTTTCAAAGAAGGTTCCTTGTTGGGGCTTCTGAGATGGGTTCTATGATAAAACGTTTCTATCCTGACAGGAGTGGTCTCTGGCAGGATGAAACTGCTTCACAGTCACCAGATCTCAACCCAGTCGAACACCTATGGGAGATTTTGGAGCCAACATGTTAGACAGTGCTCTCCACTATAAACATCAAAACACCAAATGAGGGAATATTTTTTGCTGTTCATCCCTCCAGTAGAGTTTCAGAAACTAAAATCAATGACGAGGAGCACTGAAGCTGTTCTGGCAGCTTGTGGTGGCCCAACACCTTACTAAGACACTTACTGTTGGTTTTCCTTTAATTTGTCACCCATCTGTAGTTGTTTCAAACAATGATGAAGGACAAGCACCTGAAGCCTGTGATAACCACAACACAATTATCTCTGACTGCTACAGTATGACCCAGAGAAATCTGCATTAATTAAAGCACACACAACCAGCCTGTTAATCCTGTATGAAAGTGTCAGGGAGAAGAGACTTGTGTTTGTGAGGTGATTAACTCCAAACCTGAAAGATGCTGTGAACAGCACTATAGGCTCTAATGTCAGCGATGTTGCTGCTTGATGTTTAATAGTCCGATATTTAATCAGAGATTGATGTTTACCAGAGGGAGAAAATGTGCTGGATGTTGATGTGGAAGTTTTAGGTGTGATTAATTAGAAAAATCTACAAAAAAAATCCCCCCCCTTCCAAAAAAAAAAAGAAGGTTAAGTGTCTCATACAGGAAATCTGTAATTATCTGCTGAGCCCTAAGCTTCAAGCAACATCCTCTGAAGTTCCCTCATCCAAATCTCAAGGTGACTCCTTTCTGCAGAAGCAAAGAGAAGTTTTCTTTTCCCAAATTTACATTGATGTTCTGCTTGATAGCCACCACCCAGATACAATAAGTAAGGCAAACATTTCCCACTCTTCTTTATCTCTATCTTTTATTCTGCTACATCTGCATTTAATCTTTCTATCATATTTAGCATTGTTGATACATAATTAATTTTCATTTAAAGTCAATTTTAATTTGAAACACTTAAATACCTGTTCATGATTATCTTTTGGAGATAGCTGTAAAAATGCTGTTGTTGCACTACAAGTTTATTTTGTCATCCAGCTTCTTTCTGATATACCACAACGCCTCTATGGATGTTTTTTCACTCATGTTTTGTGTGTTTGTGTGTTTCTGTTGTCAGCATATGAAAGTGTTCTATTTTTGTGGGACAGCCTGTTACAGTCTAAAAAAAATGTCTGTACACAGCCTTGAAGTCAGTCACATGGAGCTTTAGTGAGCCGGTGAGTTGCTGAAGGAACACTGCCATCTCAATAATTTATCAGTCTGAGTCTATTTTCACTTATTAAATTAATTAGTTAGGTAATTAAAACTTACATTTTTTAATTAAATTAGCATTGAATTCAACCACAGGGCCTTCACCTGGAAAGAAAGGCATCATGGGATGAAGTTCATCATCTTAAATGAGCTTGAACTTAAATTCAATTCCATTTGGGTAGATGTGGATAAGTTAAAAAAAATTATCTGTTTCATGCTCTGTAACCTCTGCAGTCATTCTCTTTTGAAATAAGAATTGCAGATAGTAACACACTATTGCTTTAAAAAAAGGTTTGACTTCTCTTAACTAAGCTGTATAACAGATTTTAAAACCTTATGGCAAGAGCGTAGGTTTGCATAGGAACGGTAGGGACATGTCCCTACCAATATGCTGGGAGGACAGAATTGTCCCTACCAATATTTGAGCGAACTTGTTCACACTGTGTTTGGTGTGAAGTCATATTAGATCATTCCAATGTGCCCTCCAAGAGGCTACGTCTCCAAGACAACCGATTTAGGCATACTACACTGCTCCAAAAAATGAAGGGAACACTTAATTATCACAGTATAACACCAAGTCAGTTAAACTTCATCAATCTGTCCACAAGTGATTGTGAATCAATTTCAACTGCTTTGGTAATGTTATGTGTCATTTGATGCCTTACCGTACTATGACGTTTGTATGACCTTTTATGCCATACTATACTATGGCGTTTTTTGGGATTATTATGCCTGCCTATCCTATGTAATCTTATTATGTACCATACTATGACGTTTTTATGACTTTTTATGCCATAATATACTATGATGTTTTTTTGACGTTTTATGCCATACTATACTATGACGTTTTTTGACATTTTTAGGACATACTATACTATAACGTTTTTTGGTATTATTATGCCTCCCTATCCTATGTAATCTTATTCTTTACCATACTATGACATTTTTATGACTTTTTATGCCTTAATACACGATGCTGTTTTTTTGACGTTTTATGCCATACTATACTATGACGTTTTTTTACATTTTCATGACATACTATACTATGATGTTTTTTTTGGCATTTTTATGCCTTAAAATACTATTTCCTTTATTGCTTTACCATACTATGATGTTTTTATGACATTTTATGCCATAATGTACTATGATATTTTTTTGACGTTTTATGCCATGCTATACTATGACGTTTTTTGGTATTATTATGCCTCCCTATCCTATGTAATCTTATTCTCTACCATAATATGACGTTTGTACGACCTTTTATGCCATAATATACTATGCTGTTTTTTTGGCATTTTATGCCATACTATACTATGACGTTTTTTGACATTTTTATGACATACTATATAATGACGTTTTTTGGGATTATTATGCCTCCCTATCCTATGTAATCTTATTATGTACCATACTATGACGTTTTTATGACTTTTTATGCCATAATATACTATGATGTTTTTTTGACGTTTTATGCCATACTATACTATGATGTTTTTTTGGCAGTTTTATGCATTAAAATACTATTTCCTTTGATGCTTTAGCATACTATGATGTTTTTATGACCTTTTATGCCATAATATACTATGCTGTTTTTTTGACGTTTTATGCCATACTATACTATGACGTTTTTTGACATTTTTATGACATACTATACAATGACGTTTTTTGGGATTATTATGCCTCCCTATTTTATGTAATCTTATTCTCTACCATAATATGATGTTTTTATAACTTTTTATGCCTTAATACACTATGCTGTTTTTTTGACGTTTTATGCCATACTATACTATGACGTTTTTTGACATTTTTATTACATACTATACTATAATGTTTTTTTGGCATTTTTATGCATTAAAATACTATTTCCTTTGATGCTTTACCATACTATGACGTTTTTATGACCTTTTATGCAATAATATACTATGATGTTTTTTTGACTTTTTATGCCATACTATACTATGATGTTTTTGGACATTTTTAGGACATGCTATACTATGACGTTTTTTGGTATTATTATGCCTCCCTATCCTATGTAATCTTATTCTCTACCATAATATGATGTTTTTATGACTTTTTATGCCTTAATACACTATGCTGTTTTTTTGACATTTTATGCCATACTATACTATGACGTTTTTTGACATTTTTATGACATACTATACTATGTAATCTTATTCTGTACAGTACTATGACGTTTTTATGACTTTTTATGCCTTAATACACGATGCTGTTTTTTTGACGTTTTATGCCATACTATACTATGACGTTTTTTGACATTTTCATGACATACTATACTATAATGTTTTTTTGGCATTTTTATGCATTAAAATACTATTTCCTTTGATGCTTTACCATACTATGACGTTTTTATGACCTTTTATGCCATAATATA